>NW_028277587.1:165790-331581 GCF_059751315.1 Micrasema longulum | reverse complement strand
GAAAAATCAATTACGATAATAATTTATAATTTTATATATTTTTTAATGTACCTGATTTATTTCTATTTATTTCATACTTAACTTTTTTTGCATCACAACAAGCCAGGAATCCCAATTAAAGTAGGGAATTACAGTATAGAACACCCAGGCTTGAGAAAAATACCTTTTTGATTTTTGTGTTCTCACCGGGAATCGAACCCGGAACCGTGTCTTAATCACTACACGGTGGAGGCCGCCTTTTCTTATAGCTTTACTTTATAGCTGACGTTTTTGGGCTAATGAGACGTGTTATCGCAAGTTTAGAATACAGAGTTTTAAAACCACAGGATGCAAGTTGCAATACGACCGATGAAATACTTTAGGAAATCAATAAACTAATCGTTTCATAAATACACATTAAAATACATAATTAATTAAGTCGTCCATAAGGTTAAATTATTCATAACGTAACTGGGGGAAACAGATAATATACAAACAATGCGAATGTACTTTATGTCCATTATCTGTGATTGGACATTATTATTGCCGTGTTTGTGGTTTGTATTGTTAAAATATTTGCATTTGGCTAAGTCAGTGTTTTTCAATCATTATGAATACGCGACCCCTTTACGAGCAAAAAAGTCTAGCGACCCCTCAGAATCATAATTTTAGTATCCTACTCGTATGTCAGTGATTTCAACAACGCGAAGACTTATTTAATCGTATTTTAATTAAGACCGTGTTATTATTAATCGAGTAATCAAGTGCAAGGTAGATATCTATAAATCTCATAGATCTTGCTGCTAACGGCATGTTTAAATTGGAATTTAGCTTACATAAGATTGAGATTTCCTAGATGAAGGAAAAAGAAGAATATTCAGAGCTTGCAAGGGAGGATTTTAAATTATTAGTGGCATTCGCTACATTCTTCCTACGTGAACTAACGTTATTTTCAATGGTGAAAATAAAAAAATAAAATGACTTCGATTGTACAACAATTTTTATTTTTATTTTTATTTATTTACAATTTTAAAAAACCCGTTAGGGTTACATTAGAAATTTAATATTGTCTAGTCATTTTATGTCTCGTCTAGTCTAGTTAGTTCAGTCATCATGTGCTTTTTCAGATTGATTTTAAATTTGTCTCCAGTAAAAGTTTTCAAGTAGTAAGGTAGGTCGTTGTAGTGTCCATTATGTAGTATTTTTGACTGTCCTGTGTTTGTCTTTACTTTTTATAAATGATAGTGTGGTTGTTGTCTGGTGTTATATTTGTCTATGTCAGCATTTTTGACTAATATTATGTCGTCGTCTAGTATGTTTGGTTGTTTGTGTCTTAAAAATAGAACCATCATTCTACATGTTGCTAAAAAAAACAGGCAAAGTCCCTTCTCATTGAAATTATTGTGTATTTATTGCAGTGTTTAAAACCCTTAATGTTTACTTTTGTCTTTCTTGTGATTGTGGTTCCTCAAGCGGGGCGTTGTGACCCACAGGTTTGACAAACACTGGATTAGAGGAATTCAAATCACGGTTTACATTATGCAAGGCTCAACCAAACATTAAAAACTGTGCAGTGATAATAACCATTTTAATTCGTGCTATACCAATTAAATTCTTGGAATAACCTGCCGAATAGTAAAACAAAAATTTAATTAAAAATACCTCGGCTTTTATTTTAATGTAAGAAATGAATGCATACAACAACTTTCATGCTAAATTCCAATTCATACATAAGTGCCAACTTTATATTTTCAGGCGTTGCCTCATATTTAGGTGAAATAATTAATTTAAATGAATATTACTCGCATCACTAAAGGTTCTAGTTCCGTAGCTTCACTCACTAAAATTAACAGATAGAATAATTAAAGAATTTTTTTTTTTTTTTCATTTTCATTTTTTTTGCACCACAACAGGCCAGGAGGCCCAATTACAGTGGTGAATTACATTACAGAACAACCAGGCTTGAGAAAAACCACATTTTTTAATTTCTGTGTTCTCGCCGGGAATCGAACCCGGAACCTTCCGTGCGTGAGTCAAGCGTCTTGACCACTACACCACGGAGGCCGCCACAATTTGGATATTTAAACAGAGGCAGGACGGTGAATGTTACAAAGTGTGTAAAATGGCAACTTAAACCAACCAATGTCATGTCATTACTGTAAATGCCTAGATTACCGCGTTCCCTTCTATAAAATGTTATCCATTTACGTTGAAATATTATTTATCCATTTTATTTACTTATTTATTTTACAGAAACAAACAGCCAACAATGATATAATTACATAAAAAAGATACGATTTAAAGACAGACCAATATGTTGTGTTTGTCTGATGTTCTTATCTCCTTCTTGTAAAATATTATTATTTATGTTAAAAGAATCATGAAGATTACCCGCTACTAAGACAAAAGCTTTCGTTTGTCAGTAAATGAAGAAATAAGTCAAGCGATCTCTCAATAAATAAATAAAGGTTACTAATTTAATAATTAACTAATTTCTAATCTGTCTTTATTAAAAATTTTAAACAACTTTATCGATAGATAGCTGCTAGGGCACATTTCAATACATTGTCCTGTTAAGTCAACAAGACACGTTCAAGTTTTTGTAATCCGTTGCCCAAAAAAAATAATCTAAAACTTAATTTGAATCGTGCTGTGGTCCCGTGGCTAGTGTTGCGTACTCACGGATCAGAGATCCGAGGATCGAACCCCGCTCTATTGCAACCTGGTTTCCATTTTCTAATAGTGAGTTATTGTATTGACAACCCGTTGTGATTCCTTTAATGAATATATTTATATACTAATTTAAATATATTTTTTAAATCAATAAGTTGTTCTTGTTTTTAACCATTAATTTTTTACTATTATTTTTTTTTCCACCAACCGGCTTCAAAGCAAACAAGTTTCTTCGTCAAGGTTTACGTAACTAATGAATTGATTCCTTTTTTATTTTTATCATGTTCACTAAATACTACACGTGGACCCAATAAATCAAGTCGTTTTTTCCTTACACGGGTGGTAATTTGATATTGCTATTTTCGATGTTAGACAGAAGAGGACTAAAAGAAATATTGTTTATTTGGTTATTAATTATTGTTTTCTAATTATGAATCGCTTTTTTAATTTCTAAGATTTCTAAGTTGTCTAATTTTAATATTTTATTTTCAACATGAAGTACCTTTGATGTAGTATTTAGTGAACATGATAAAAATAAAAAAAGAATCAATTCATTAGTTACATAGACCTTAACGAAGAAGCGTGTTTGCTTTGAAACCGGTTGGTGGAAAAAATATAATTATAAAAAAATTGTGGTTAAAAACAAAGTTGTTTTATTTATTTTATTATAATGAATAACCACAAAGTTAGTGCTTCAAATATAAACTTTACCATAAGTTGTCTTTCATACTTCATACTTTCACGCATTTTATGTCATACAATTTTTATCTTTTCTACATTAAGCTCTCTGTGTTTTTGAGTTTTTTTCAAGTGGTAGCCTTATCCTATTCCCATTTCTAGTTCTAAAGTAATTTACATTTCTATTAAATAGAATTTCAATTGTAAAATACTTCGGAATTAGATTATTGAACACGTTATATTTTTAATATTTGAAGCATTTATGTTGTGGAAAATTACTATCAAATAGTTAACTGCTCAGTAGTTAAGTATGTGAGCTGTACTAATTATATAATTTTATTTTCTTTTTCTTTTTTTTTCTCTTTCTATTATTTATGTTTATATATCTGTGTGGATTTAAGTATTTAAGTATGAATATGTATTATTTTATGTATATTTTTTAGACACCACAAGTATATAATATAAACTGATGTAAATGATTGCCTTGACACGGGTTGTGTCCAGTGAGGTATTCATTTTTTTTTTTAAAGTGTTAAGTAAAACGTGAAATAAAAAAATATAAAAAATGTATATTACAATGAAATAACTTTATTTTTTGTATCACTTATATAATTTAATAACTAAAAACCAGTAATTTTTCGGACTTTGCAGAACATATTCTTACAAATAATCACTCATTCAACTTTAAATATGGTATTAAAAGCTTACATTTAACCAAACAACAAAGTACACTCAATAATTTAGAAATATTAGAAATTAGAAAAGCTGTATATAACAATTTTTTTTTTTAATAATCAAATAAATTTAAGTAAAAGTCCTATGTTGAATATGTTCACTTTCCCTAATTTCACACATAAGCCCCTAGTTTCTACCCCCTCCTTCACCCTGAACAGCACCCACTCTTTCTTAACAGTATGAATTTTAAAGAATTTTTGTTTGTGACTAACTCTGAAGAAGGCATTGTATTTTGCCGAAACTAGTTGGTTATTAAATTATAAAAAATAAAGTCACATCACATCATCATTCCCTTTCCGCGCCTAATGGTGCATTGGTACACCAATCGCATCGTATCTTGACCGTTTTTTTGTAACATGAAGGTAAGATCATCAGTCTTACGCTTTTGGTACCAGCCCGGGACTGTGAAATATTCTCGTGTGAAAACACCCCTTTAAATAAATATTTTACATCAACCATGTCGAGGATCGAACCCGAGACCTCTTGCATGGTAGGCAAACGCGCTGACCATTACACTTCAAGACCGACAAAAAATAATGTGGTACACATAAAAAAAAATGCTTTGTTATTATTTATTTAATTTAATTTATTTACTTATAAACAGTTTATTATACATTTTTGAGACATAACTTTCTACTGAATATTGTATAATTTTTGTATAATGTTGTATAATTTTTAGGTTGATTTTTTAAAAATAAATCTTGTAAAATTTTTAGGTTCAATTTTTTTTCTATAAATCTTGAGTAAAAGAAAATTTATGTTTTTCAAAAAAAAAAATTGATAAATATCTTAGTATTATAAATTTTTGTAAAAGGTAGATTTGCCGTTTATGGTAATAAATTAAATTAAAATAAATAAATAAGTTCCTACTCCACGGTACAAAATCCCCTGTGTTCAGTTGGGACGAAAAATTTGTTGACACAAGCATTCGATTATATTACCAAAAATATTATATAGGATCAGAAACATAGTAATAATTATTAAAAAAATATATGTGGCACATCAATATGGTAAACAGCAAACTCAAACATTCGGAAGATCATCGAGGAGTTTCCTATTCAAATCCCTCCCACTAAGGAAAATCCAGTCCTTAACTCCTTAACGATAAGTATATATAAATACAAATACATTATTCAAGAGTCTTCTTTTAATTTCCATCCAGTTAAAACCTTTACTTATTTCTTTATCTTTAAATAGATACTATTAGATATTTTTGATATGAAACTTTTTACTTTAAAAAACTTTTTAAACACTTTCAATTGAAATGTTTATCTGTGTATAATTAATTTATAAACTGTTTAATATATTTTTTCTTATAATATTTTATATTTTTTCTTTAGGATGTATGTTAAAAAAATATACTTATTTCTTTATATAATTTCTGTTGATTTTCGGGGGTGGGGCGCAGGGTGGGTAGCTCCGGGCGCTGTGTTTTCAATTTTCCCCTATGGCAGAACAAATAACCCGAAAACAAAAAAACTTAAAAAACGCTTTAGAGCCCGCATCAATAACCGTAGTTTAACAATGCCCAGAGCAGCAATCGTTTAACGTTTTTAAGCGAATTTTATGCATAGCCTATTTATTTATTCAACCATGGAACAATAAATACATACGAACATTTGATGGCTTATTGCTTTAGGCAATATCTTCAACCGACCAAAAACAGACCGGTGTAAATTGAATTTGTACCGACTTTTACAGTTGTTTGTCAGTAGACAGGTAGTACTTGGGCATATAAAACAGATTAAAACTTAAATAACAAATTATTTTTTGTTGTAAAAGAAATACTTCTATAGCATTTTACATGATGAGGTAAAGAATGCATAGGTGCATCGTCATTCCCTTCTCGCACCTCATGATGCATAGAGCACTGCATTGGTTCACCAACCGTGGCGTATTTTGATCATTTTTGTTCCTTGAAAGTAAGGTGATCAGTTCTACGATTTATTCCAGTGACTATGAAATATTTTAATGTTAAAAAACCTTTTTAAATAAATATTTCATTTCAACCATGCCGGTAATTAAACCTAATATATTTTGCATGGTAGGCAAACGCGCTGACCATTGGGCCACGAGGCTGATATAATACTTGATAATAAAAAGTAAGCAGATAATTTAAACACTGAAAATATGGATGTCTAACGCGATTTCTTAAAGAATCAATTTTCTTAATACTTATTTATAAATATTTGTCATTGAAGTAAATCATTATAAAATGACTACAAATAAACGTGCCGTTCGTTTTTATAAACCAAACTTACCGAAATAGTCCCGACAAATCACTTTATACCGTTTTGTCATTTTGCTATATTTACGAACTAATGATTAGTTTTGGAATCCTCATTATCAAGAGATATAATCTTCAATTAAAATTTTTGGTAATGCTTAAATAATATTAACTGACATTTAATACATTTTTGAAAATCGTATTTCTACATTAAGTGCACCCCTGCTCGGCGAAAAGAGCAGAATTTGACACTTCATCAAAAAAATAATTCTGAATTTGGATATTTATTATTTTAAGTTACGGAATTCAATCATAAACAAGTACCTAGGTACCTACTTACAAATAACCTCTTTTTACGTTTATCTAAACGGTTTTTACACGCTTTTATGACACAATCAGGCATTTTGGTTTCGAATTAAATGTCAAGCCTGGCGGTTAGAGAACGGCTTAATACGCGTTGGGCATGTTTGGGTATGAGTTATTTGTCATAATTTTGGAGCGCTCAGGGTGTCTAGCAATAGGAAAAAAATGTGTTTTTTTATATCGATTTAAAATCTGATAAATAATTTTTATTTTTATAAACAACTTACTCCTAAATTTAAAAAAAAAGGAAAAAAAATTATTAGCTGTTCTCATTTCCATCAGATGACAAAATGGCGACGCTGACGGGCAACACGTGTATAATGTGGCGCTGTTTGTTTGCGTTTTAAAGTTTCCAAGAATTTTCCACTGGCAATGTCGATCTCAGCCGTGTAATACCCATGAAATGTAAAAACATCAAAAGAAAATTATATCGCCTGAGTAAATACTTAACGAATTGTGTGTAGATGCAATATTTCTAACACGACAGAGTATAAGGACGTTTTTAAGATTTTTTTTCTCGCTCAGTAGAATTATTCTTTAATCGAATATAGGTACGTGGTTTTTCAATTATTTAAGCCGATAAATAAATTAAACGACTTAAAAAAAACCTTGTAATCACTCAAAAAAACATTGTTCATGTATTCGTTTATACGCTCTCACGTAAATATGTTATTTACATTTTTCATTGTTCATATATGTACAAGTTATGACATTTAATGCAAAAAAATCTGTTCTATTTTGCGTTCGTTTCACCATAATATGAAAATAGGCGTATATTTTTCCTGTAAAATGATACTTTTAGTATTTTGGCACATTTCTTCAATAATATTAATCATCCCTCCTCTAGGTTTTATCTCTATTGCCAGAATTGCTTTTTGTATTTATTATTTTACTTTCATATACAGGGTGTTTTTTAAACCCTGTCACGTCCGAAACCACGATGATCAATATGGGGAAGAAGACATTTAAGTATATTTAAAAAATATTAAGAACGATGAAAATAAAAAAAAAACAAATATTTAAAAAAAACAAATATTAAAAAAAAACAAATGGATGCTTTCTTATGCAGGGGTGAAGCGAGGGGGGCGCGACCGTGCGGTTGACAGTGTATCAGGCTCCCCCCTCCTCGTTTCTCCCCTGCAGGAGTAAGCAACCATTTGTTTTTTTATTTATCTTTTATTTTTTAAGATTTTAGTCGTTCTAAAAAAATATTTTAATGTGCCAATATGTCTTCTTGCTCATACTGATCATCGTGGTTTTGGATATGACAGGGTTTAAAGAACACCCCGTAGAATAAAATTCGGAGACCCTTGACTGTAATATTATATTTTTGTAAATATATTTTATTATAATGTTCCCATAAATTTAGTCCGGACACTCACTTTCAACATTTATAGGAAATATTTAGGAAACAAAATATTGTAAGTGCTTCACTGAACAACTTCCCCAAGTTCCATTAGCATAAATGTAATGCTACTTAACGAATTTCATTATTATTTAAATTTGCCATAGTGGCATTACTATATGTAAATAAAGTATTTTGGTAGTTATTTTACGTTATAATAATTACACTAGGGCGATTAGTCAAGTTCTTAAATTATGACTTTTCTCCTTCAGATTAATAAGTTTGTCCGCGTTATTTGTTTTATTTAATTTTCTTAAATATTCTCATGCAAGACCTTGAACTGATATATGACTTTGTGTACCTCGGCTCGCTTATCTCCAACAACGGTAGTTGCAGACCTGAGATTGGTCGCAGAATTCAAATGGCCAAAGAACCAATGAACCGTTTGGAGAAGATTTGGCGAGATCGAGGTATATCAATAAACACAAAAAAGCGGTTGATGGAAGCCCTGGTATTCCCCGTTTTCCTTTATGGGGCTGAAACCTAGACAATGCGTGCTTGCGAGAGGAAGAGGATCGATGCATTCGAGATGTGGTGTTGGAGAAGGCTGCTGCGAGTGACATGGACAGCCAGAAGGACGAATGCATCGATACTGGAAGAGCTCCATACCACATACAACTCGTCTATCAGTGGTGTGTTTGAGAAGGATACTGTCTTTCTTTGGACATATTGCTAGACGTGAGTCAGACAATTTAGGCAATGATATCTGGCCGAGTTGAAGGTAGGAGAAGCCGGGGTAGAATCCCATTTAGATGGACTGACCAAATAAAGGTGGCTACGGGGCTAAAATTTGATGAGTCAGTACGTCGGGCTGAAGACAGACTGGAGTGGAACAGACTAATCAGAAGTGTTCATGGTGATCACGATCCTCAACATCGAGGGACCGACTTGGAAGAAGAAGAAATATTCTCATGTGCGTTTTTTGAAAAATAAATAGAAATGCGGACTTCATACGAGTTTCTATTCTATAGAAATGTCGAATTAAAAATACCCACCTTTGTGCAGTTACGTCCATCTGTAATAGCTGAAAGTGCCATCGTCGCGTTGTAATGCTCAAAGCTCAAACCTAATAAACAAAAAACCTCTTTTGCTCCTGAAAGAGAATTAAAGAGTGCGCCGTGACAATAATAAATGCGAATGAATATTCCTAAAGAACAAAGGAACTCGTGTTTAAAAGTTCCCAAGCACACAAAGTATAAGTGTGTTTATTCATTTAGTCAATACTCGTAAAGTCAATATCCGGAGTGCTTTTAGAATAAAGTTTCAAGTTTCAATTATTAAATTTTATGGGCGTTTTTATATATGAGTTCTAGGCGTTGGTTCATATTTATTTAACATGTATAATACATCTGATAAATTATTTTCCATACTTTAAAACTGTTAACTTTAAAAACATTTTACACGTTATTTGAGAAAGTACGTTCGAGTTTTTAAAAACATTTTTATTTTAAATGTAGATACCTATTTCGAGCTTTATAGTATGTCAACACGAAATGTACATTATCAGCCACAAAACTTTCTTGTATGAATGTGATTATATTTTCATTCTAAAATGTTTTTAATGGCACTTAAATTCACATTAGACTTCTAACACACCTGAATACTACCCTTGTAGGGTTAATGCATATAGTGATATAGACGCGACATAATATGCGCAATTATTCTCAGTGCGTTTATTTTACATCAAATGAGGGTTTTGAAAAAAAAACAATTTAAGAAGAAGTGGGTTTAAGAAAAAAAAAAAAATACAAAATATCGAATTCATATTTTTAATTCAAAATTGACAATGAAATAATAATCGAGTAAGCCAGTCGCTTTATGTATCGTATCCCGTTTTCTCCACCATTCATGAATTGAGGGCACTACTTGCAAACCCGGCAAAATCCAAAATGTAAAAAAAGGTGAGATATTAATTAAAACTTATACAATTTTTTACAATAATTTGAACATTGTCCGTTAAAAATACGGCTTAATTTCTAAGACTTGACTTTGAAATTATCGGCTTTGTTGCAAACATGGCAATCTCTACTTGAGTATTGCAAAGTTGGTAATGTATAAAATTAAATTTATTATTTCACTACTGTTTCTTGACATAATCATGCTTATGTCATCACTGCTTAAGTATGAAATATTTACTGATTATAATAAAAAAAATAAGTTTAAAAAAGTTAAAGTCAAGTATTGATTTGCTCAAAATAATGAATGATGGATTTTGCCGGGTTTGCAAGTAGTACCTTCAATTATTTCTCTATATTACCGTAGAATGAGTGCAGCCCAATTATTTACCTACTGTTGTAAAACATGATTGCTGGATTAGTTGAGTTGAGTTGAGAATGAGTCCAGCATAAAGCCCTAGGAACAATAATACCAAATGTGTATATTTCTGAACACTATGTTCCCTTCCCTATCCCATTTACATGCATTCCTGTCCTAATTCCGCCCCATTTTCTACAAGGATATCGACGGCCTCTACGTATACTATTCTAAAGACGAATGAGTCCAGCATAAGGCCTTAGGAACAATAATACCAAATGTGTATATAAGATTTAAATATTAAAATATATAATATTTCTGAACGCTATGTTCCCTTCCCTATCCCATTTACATGCATTCCTGTCCTAATTCCGCCCCATTTACTACAAACATCGATGGTCCCTACGTATAACATTCTTAAGACGAATGAGGCCAGCATAAGGCCGTAGGAACAATAATACCAAATGTGTATATTTCTGAACACTATGTTACCTTCCCTATCCTATTTACAAGCATTCCTGTCCTAATTCCGCCCCATTTACTACAAGCATATCGACGCGACGCACAGTGTTTTGACCCATACAAGCTACAAGATAAAAAGTCACTTTTGAATTCTTAAACGATGACGTCATGGGGGCATTACCAGATAGGTGATGAATAGTTAAATATTGTGCATCATAATGTAAATGATTTTAGCAGATGGAAATTGAATCAGACTTGTTAAACATTTATGGTTAGAATAAATAATGTTTGTAGTTCTGGGTAAAGTGAATTATTAGTTAGGAATATTTGATAATGTTCGAATCAAATGTCTGGCGTCGATTTCGCCATGCAATATTTACATTTTGAAACACATCTGTTATTCTAATATAAGGGAAGATAAAAAAAAAATGTTTTCCACAGAAAAACGAAGTTTACCATCAAAATTCAAATGGAAATGAATGTACATATTTTCGGTTTGATTTTTAACTTTTAAAAAATGAAGGCTAAAATCGTGAAAAAGTAAATCGAGAAGAGATGATTCCGCCTCGTAGTTTACTAGTTGTCGGACTCGTGGTGTAATGATCAGCGCGTTTGCCTATCGTGCAAGAGGTCTCGGATTCGATTCCCGTATTTATTTAAAAGGGTGTTTTTACACTTAAAATATTTCTTAGTCCCTTGACTGGTACCTGAAGCGTGAGACTGATCGTCTTACCTTCATATAACAAAAATAATCAAGATACGCTGCGATTGGTGTGCCACCATTAAGTATTGAAAGGGAATGGGAAAGGGTTTTAAAATATTAATATTCATCATTTCATAGTTTCTCTGGACTTGCATCTAAAGCATAATACTAATTATCTTACTTTCGTATTATAATAAATGATCGGAATTCGCTGCAATATTATTACTTGTTTACTCTATTGTCTCATGTATACTATTAAAATTACCATTCATGTATTAAATAATATACAATCATGGTAATTTTATGTATTACAAGCTGAACCCGGCAATAATTTGCTATGGCTAGATTTGCGTACATACTCGTATATGTATACATTTAATGAAAACAATAAAAAAATTGTTATTAATTATTGTTTTTAGTTAAAATAAGATATTTACAAATACATTATTATTTTTGTTTTTCGGATTACATAAATTGTTAGGATATGCGGTGACAGGGAATTTTGATAAATAGGTATTGTAACATTGCTTTTCTGTCACTGTCTTGAAGATGCTTCCCTGATGCTAACTGCATTTCAGACCTTTTATTCCCAACTAAAAAAGATAAAATCGACGTTTTGTTGTCCCATTTTCCACACCTCAAAACTAAACCGATTTTATTTTTTAAAAACTGGGGTCTAGGGTTCTGGTTCGATTTCACCAACAGAATTGTTTTTAATAGATTGTATTTTATACTAAAATTTCTTGGTGGAACTGCATTTGTATTATAATGGAAATATTTTTTTATATTTACCCAAATATTTACCCAATATTTCAATTTTGGTGGCCATTTTTAACTAGTCGTTATAACTCACTATAAGAAAATGAAATTCTAGTCAGGGTAGAGTGGGGTTCGAACCTCGAACCTCTGACCTGTGAGTCCGCAACACTAGCCACGGGACTTTAAGTCGTTAATGATCGTAGAAAATTGGAAATATGTTGTGGTAGAGCGGAACCTCAAACCTTCTGATCCGGAGTCCGCGTTTTATCGGCGACCATAACCATTTTATTATTACATTACTACTACTACCATCCGCCATTTCGCCGTAGGGGTAGGCAGATATAATGGACCGCCACACACGTCTATCCTGGCGTACATTTCTAGCTTCTTCCTCATTCATACATGTTGACATTCATGCCCTTCGGTTCTGCCCGCTTTTGGCATGACCAGACTAAAGATTTTGGTTTATCTGATCATGCCACGTCTTCCTGGTCCTCGTCTCACGTTACTGTTCATTTTTGCCATATATACTTGTTTTACCATTCTTTCGCTGTCTATTCTTAATCTTATAAATTATATCTGACTCAGATTTACACTCTCCCCTGATTTCTCGCCTTCTTATTACATTAAAACGTTTGCCTGACTCAGTTTTTTTTAGATAAGCCTCCATTTGAATGGGTAAAAATACTGTCAAAAGTAATGTTATAATTAATTAAGAGTTTCCAGAGACGGCTTGAAAAGGTGGAAACTAAACATGCTCCTCAACTGAAAAGTTTTTAAGTGTATTGAAGTTTCAAAATTCTTAAGTAAGGTTATGGACAAATTATTCTGATCCACTTTTGAATTTTTAAGTTTTCAGCGGTAATTATTCCTAATACATTTGAACAACGCTGATAAACTTGTCCAAAAGACAAAGATGAACGTTACGACAGTAATGAATTATATTATTTTACTCGTAAAGTAAGTTTTCTTAAGTCGTTCTTGTTGCGGGCACCTTAGCAGCAAATGTATTTTATTTTTAAGTCTGTATAATACAAAAAAACGGATATTACAGTGGAGATTTGGTTTCAGAAGTTAAAATCGATGTTGAGCCTGTTTGTTTTCTGTGTCCCGACGGATGAAGAATTCAGTAATGTGTGTAAAAAAAGAACCGGAATTCTAAACAAGTTTTTTTGACTCTATGGCTAGAGGAAAATCCTGAAATAGGAAATATAATCGAGATAAGCCCGCCGCATGGTTGGCGCGTTCGTCTACCACACAATATTTCAATCCGACATGAAATATTTGGTTCAAAGGCGGTTTTAAACTGTTATTTTGTCCAGGGAGCCTAATGTCTCTGGGTATTGTAGCAGATCACTACTACCTGCCACGACTAACAATTGAATTTCGCTCTCAATTTTTTATTTCTTATATGAACGCTAAAAGCGGTCTGGAATCACTAAATTCGTTGTTCCGATCCTTTAACCAATGAAGTGACTTCGCTTCTTTCTCCTTGACCGGTACCGGCCGCATTCGGCGCCGAGTTGCCAGCCGCAGTTTCTTGCAAAACACGGATACGGGCAGACGGACGGGTGACGTCACAAACAACGGCGTATCGCCAAAACGTTAACTTGAAATCTAATTGACAAAAAAATCATAACTTCAAGCGTGCTGCCTGGGAACTCACAGACTAATTATTGAACTAACCCTTACTGAAATGTTTCGCAAGATAGTTTTCCTTAGCGTAATGTCAAACTCCGATAAGCCTTATAGCATAGTGGTTCTGTGTAAACAGAACAAAGTCTAGTACACTCTTACTCGATACGCCACTTGCGTTTAAACGATATAATTCACCCGAAGACTTCCCTTCAACGTGATCTAGGACCTCTGCATTAACTTTATTGTATAATCGACCAAAATATTAAATGGAAAGAACCAAAGAAAATTACTCCACATATTTTTAAAGCTTAGTGGTATTTTATCGACGGATCAATTGAAGACAGTTTATTGTGCTTTAGTACAGTCAATCATTCAATATGCAATAGTTGGATGGTGAGGGGCTTTTAACGCTCATCTTAGATCCTTAAATGTTCTACAAAAAAAAAAATATATCCATATAAACCATCCTTTTTCTCAACTACCGAACTGTTCAAGAAATTTAATGTTAGGATATCAATGTGTGGAAGATATCCACGTAAAGCGTTGTATGCTCCAGGTGCATAAAGGGAGCCTCCCATTGGACCGTATTACGAGAAGGTTAAGAACATGATGCCTCGCCCTACATAGAATTAAAACTACTACTGCCAACCATCATTATACGTATATAGGATAGAAGCTTTTCAATAATTTACCACAAAATCAACGGCAAGAAATAAATTACGGAAAATTCAAGGATAAATTAAAGAAAAGCTTCCTGACATAATTGACATTAACCGTATTTTGAAAATAAAGATTTTGTTTATATGTGCCTCTGTATCTTAATTTATTAATTTTCTGTTTTTTTTATTTTTTTTAAGTGTTAAATTTTCTCAATTTTTAGAATTGTTTAATTCTTTATTTATTGTATTATTTTATTTGCATTTTTATTTCTTTTTTATATTATTTTGTAAACTTGCCAAACACAAGAGCTACTCTTTTTTGGCAAGTTCAACCTAAAGCGTTCCATTTTTTTAAATGTATGTATTGTTTTTTATGCTAATTTTTTAGTTTTTTAATGAAAAAAAATTGTCTTTAAATAACCTGTGTCGACAAATCAAGCAAGATCAAGCAAGAGTCGGCGAATCAAGCAAGTCTGAAGATAGTGTATAATCGGAAGAGATTCATTTCAGTGAACCTCGTCCCTTCGTATCTTATACTCGTACAGACGACTTATTATTATCCTGTGGTGTTGGACTTAATAACTTATTTATATAATTGTGATACCGCATTCATTGGAATGATAGCACGCCAGATCATTGTTTATCCGTGAAAGTACGCGTCGAAATTCGCCTAGTAGCAAACCTTTCGAATATCGATACCAGTTAATATAACAGGTATTATCCACATTTCAATCTGACTGGTTCCATTGCAGCACTCAGTCCTTGTTCGAGGCAGCTGCCAACAAAGTAAGAATCGCTGCGGTGATTTCCAACCTCCACCGGGGAGAGGAAAGATAAGAAGAAGAAGAACGTATTCAACATACCTAATGTGCTTATGTGTTACTTAATATGTATCGTATGTTTTATTGCTTTTTAACTTTATTATACAAATTGGGTACGGCCGTTAGTAAATAAATAAATATTACAGAAAATATATATTCATCAAAATACCATGTAGATATAAACAGAAATGATGATTGACGACCGATATTTATGTTTGATTTATAACTACTGTGGATGGAAAGATCTATGTTTTCTGAAACCATATTCTTGTGTTCCAATGTAAATTCAAATGGTGTCATGACAAAGTTTTTTTAAGTAATAACTCGTTAGGCCTCTATTTTAGAGGCTTGTCTTCAGACGGGAAAGCTATTTATTTAATAAAGTGTCTTATCCAATATTTATTTTTTTTAGAAACACGGCCCGCGTATGAAATGTTCCGCGTGCAAGATCATCGCGCACTCCAGCTGCATAGACATCCTGATGGAGCGGGTGCAGTTCCTGTGCAAGCCAACGTTCCGCGACGTAGGCGTGCGCCAGTACCGCGAGCAGACCACCACGCACCACCACTGGGTCCATCGCCGCTCCGAGAAGGGGAAATGCCGTCACTGCAGCAAGGTACGACAAAACCTCATTTCAGACGGATCGTACAAATCCACTAATTAAAAAAAAAAACTAAGCCAATCAACAGGCTTATGATAGGCCTTAATGGATTGGCATTAATGATATATGTATAATACATTGAATCGACTTAACCTAGCCTAAACAATCTTACAATATATTTAAATGTACAGTCATGGCATGATCTATGCAGACATGGCATGTGCGTCATCTCAAGTCAGGAGTGATAACAACGCTCGCTTCTCGAATGCTTGTCTTTGCTGTAGGAACACATTGACAGTACTGTTTAGTGAGATTAGCAGAGGGGAAAAGAATCCGACGTTGGTTTTAAAATTTTCATATTAGCAACGACAGCACTGGTACGCAAGTTACGGTTAGGTATATTAGGGTTAATCTGAGCAAGGATATCACGGTCATATATATATATTATAGTAAGATATTATTTTGTGCAAGAATATTAAACAAGTCAAAACCTTTTGCTTCATTAACCTTTTATAGGACATCTAGAACAATGTGGTACATGCATTTATCACCAGAATTGAGATATATTTTCTGTTATTTTGAATTAATATTCATTAGTGAGAAGAAGCCAGTTAGAGTATAACTCTACAATATGGACTCCTTACTACAACTGTCACCAAAATTCTCTTGAAAGAGCCCAAAAAAAATTATTACGGTGTTTAAATTTTAAACTTAGAATCAGTCATGAATTTTTAAATTACGATTTTTTACTAAAAACATTAACTTTGTTAAAACTTACCGATAGAATAAAAATTATAGACCTTTTAAATTTATTCGAAATTGTAAATTCAATATGGGATTGCCCTGAACTAATATCTCTCGTTAACTTCAGGGTGCCTGGATGAATGACTAGACAGGTGCCACCGTTTTGTAGCAACTGTATACTTGTAATGCCGTATTAAATAGACCTCATGAACTCGGCAATAGTTATTTCCACGTATCTGATATATTTAGTGTAGGGTATTGTTCCTATAGAACAAACCTTTTGAACTTTTTCAAATATGGTGAATGGTAATTATATTTATTTATTCATGCATTTCATAATAAATATATATATATATATATATATACAGTTTTTGTTCACTTTGCCTAGCTGTGTGAAACAGTACTTATGATTTTCTTGTTGTTTTACTGTATAATGTTTTATTATTTAAACTTTCTACTGAATATGCTGTATAATTTTTAGGTTATTTTTTTAAATATAAATCTTGTATAATTTTTAGTTTATTTTTTTTTTATAAATCTTGGGTATAAGGAAATTCACGTTTTCAAAAAAAATATATATTAAGCCAAATGTGTTAATATTATAAATGTTTTTAAAAGGCAGATTTGCCGTTTATTTTAATAAAATAAAAATAAAAATAAAATAATAGTAAGTCATATGTCACAAGAGTATCGTAATAACTTACACTGGTAGATCAGTCTTCCACTCAGATTTTCAAATGGAATATGTTTATTATCTTAAAAAAGAACACATTTGCAAGACGTAACACAAAATGCGTGTCCTATAAAGGGTATCCAGTAAGATGGATGCTCAAGCTATCTCAAATTACCATCAATTTTTTAAATCGGACTACTCGCGCTAACACTTTATTTGATGTGGGAAACAATAGAACCATAACATTGGCTTCTTTTCACTAATACAAAAAATACTTAAAAAATAGGCCTTACAATAAGACAGCTCGGTTGATGTGTTCTTACAGCAAATATAGTTATACTTAAAAAAAAAAACTCCTTTTTCGATTTATAAATCTTACCGACGAGGCAATGTCTTGTCTCCCTGGGAAAATAATTATCTTTTTGCTGTTAATAGGTTAATGTTCTTTTAAACAAATTTTGTGTATCTAATTAAGCAATTAGTATTTAGAAACCAATCCATAGGGATTAATTTAATAAACCTATTTATTGGTTTTAAAAATAATCCACATGGTACTGTAAAATTACCTTGGTGAAAATAGAATTAAGAATAGTCCAGAAAGAGCGTAGAATCACATTTGAATACATCGGACTGTGTCCAAAAAACCCTCCACTTTCACCGCGCGCATGCGAGAAGTCGCCGTGTTATGTTGCCAGATCACGAAAAATATAATCATAACACAAATGTAAGATAATAAAAAATAAAAAAAAGCAATTTGTTAATTTCTCTAAAATCTTATTGCACACGCGGAAAAATTTATTGACACAACAGATAAGATAAGTAAACTTTGAACTTAAGTGAAACAATTTTTATTTTACATAAAACGTACATAATAGGTACTTTTATTTCATGTTAAATAATATTTGATGCCATAATGTTTTAAAGATAATGTCGGTCAAATGTCCACCACGGCGTTGTTTAATCCTTGTGGTCCAATTTTAGTTAGTTCTCTCATTGATGAACAAAGTAGCGTAAAAAATTGACTTCCCTGGCAACACTAACAAAATGACAATTTTGTTTTCTGTGACAATATGACAGATGGAAAAATAACAAACTTTTTAAGTAATGCATTTGCTACTTACACATGCATTTGCTACTTACAAAAGAAATGTGATCCCATCCTGTTTCTTTTAAATCCTTACAGTATTTCTACACTTAAACGACTCAACACGGCGTAGTTAAATTTAAATCAGAAGTTGTGTACTGAACGACGTCTACAAAGAAACTAATGGTCAAAACGTAAAACTACTCCATAAGGAGTAGTTTAGTCGCCTTTTGTTTGATGCGCGTATGTAGTTTCTGGACTCTTCTTAATTCTATGTTGGTAAGTTGATTTTTTCAGTATTATTTTTTATTAGATGTCTGCTCCTAGGTAAGCAAGCACCCCCTAAATTAAATCCTAGGTAAAGATCCAGCGTGCTTAACTCAAATTGTATATGTTTCTATATAATGTACATGCATGTACTACATTGTAGTGTGTAAGAGTCTAAGTTGAGGTTATTTTAGATAAATAAACATCTGGAACGTAAAAATCAATGTTTCGTATAATTTTAGGGTTGTCGATAAAACTGCCCAATAAAAATGTGCGTACTTAGATACACTTTTATTCTAGTCCTTAACTGTCGCGAACAAGCATACTTTAAAAATATTCGTGATAAAGTCAAGGATAGTTTTTTAATTATATCAAGATAATACATTTTCAGAGGGAATACTCATTTTGAGATTTTAAGTGGAAAATCCCATTGTCCGAGACTGCTGAGAGACATTGCATACATTTATTTATTTTATGTCTGAAAATGATGTAATGATTTATGCTTTCACTTTAGATAAACAATTTTTTTATTTTTTTTATATGCCTTTTGTCCATTATTTGAGTATACCACTAGCGAATTCAATTGTTTTTTTTTTAATAGCAAAAAAAAACACATAGTTAAGGACACGAAATAATTTTTCACTTAAAAAAAAATATCGTGGGCTCAAAGATATTGTAATTTACTAAGAAATTATCAAACATTTTCTTGCAATCGACCGTCCTTCTGGATCTGTGATTGAGATTTCCGAACTTTTGTCATGTTAGAATTAACGAGTTTCCAAATGAGCTACTTTGTTCAATTTGTTCTACCTAAGCCTTTAGCCGAGACCTGTTTAATTAAATCACATTAGACAGAATCCTTGGAGAATTTATGTGATTGGATAATATATGTTATCTCGATATAAATTGATTGAGTATTTCTTCAGACTATAGGAATAATGTCAAATTTTTATTAATTTATTTTTTATTAATTTATACAATGCCCGGTTATTCAGATAGTAGAACGCTAATTAACTTTATATTAAAACAATATTTTTGTGATTAGCCCTAACAAAAAGTGTGCCAGGTTGTTATTTTACGTAGGTAATAAATGTTTAAATCCTTCGTTATAATATATATATTCCAAAATTGAAATATGTAGGCATAGTTTGTTGTCCCTCCCCCCCGTTTACAATAATTGTAGACGTGTCCGCAATGGATAATATTTTTAATACAATATTAGCGTTTAGTTTAAGGTGTCACCGGCTCTGTCATAAATATACGATCCTTTTTTCTAAATTAATCAACATTTTCGTAAAAATTTTACACGCTATCCGAAAACACTAAGATTTATCGGACAATCAAATTATATTACTCGATAAAACATTTATCTCAACACTGTAGCTATTTGATGTTGACTTCACTCCTCCAGTACGGTCCTTTCGGTCTTTTATTTTAAAACTTGTGTTCTCACGTTTAAGTGCGGGTCATTTAATAGTCCATAAATGTTTCCCACTTTATACACTATCCTTCTGTAACATCTCGCTACTCGCTACTAAGCTAAGCCATGAAATCACGCTGATCCCTGCGGGGGAGTCGTTTATCTTCTGAAATATCTGATTTCTTCATCCCTCCGACATCCCATTAGATCTAAACCATAAGCGGAGTCAAAGTTAATATGTTAAGCAATGTCGTTAATAGTTTCGGCAGGCGGTATGAAACTTGCATCGTTATACCTGTTTGTCCATTTATTATTATGTCTCACCCCCGCCATTTTAGTTTCATGGCAAGGAATTGAAGTTTGTGTGCAGAATCAAATTGAATTCTTTAAATTGTTATTTTTATTAACACTTCCAAAAGTTATAAGCACATATTCTGCGAAATCGGGACTGTTTAATTACTCAAATTAATTTAGGTTTATTAGCCGAAGCCTCGCCAAACAACGCTAATATGAAATCGACGCGGCGCGCCTCGACGTGTGCGCTGTAAATAATGTGTAGTCATTTTAAAACTGAGGTGTAATAGTTCAAGCTTCAAATAACAAATATATCGTGCATTTTCAATTTTCTCACGAATGAAATGACTTATGGGAAATTGCGTGGGCTTATGGCAGTAAATCGCTTAAAGAAAATTTTACGCCAGTCGATTTATCGCTAATGGCACTGGCGCCTATTTGTAATGCATCTTAAACTGTCTCCATTGTAGGCTTTAACCACCGTCTGCGATTCGCGGTTCGACTTTCACTGTATGTCTCGCTTATATTCCTTCAAACCACGTCCTAGAAAGCACGATAACTACAGACAGACGAAGATAAACTGAAATATTTATCGAATTTTTAAAATATGGTGTTGTAGCTGAAAATCTAATTAAACTTAAACACTTCTTAAATCGCTTATTGGATAGACATGTAAAAGGTTATCGCTACGTCTTAGGATTATTGGGATGGCTTTAAATGACATTACCCGGAAAGACAACAATTCGCAAATTGGTTTCGTCTTGTCTCTCGGGTGGCAGTTGTGGCGCCAATACAGTTGTTTTCAGCTTAATTGGACGAATTTCCATTTTCTCACCCTCTTGCAAACTGTAAAATCTTCATTACCTTTACACTCGATACTAGTTTATTTGACCATTATAATCGTGATTACTTCTAAAACAACGTTATTACAAATATTAATCTCCCGTAAAAATGAATTCGGCGTACATTTTGAATAATTTTGTAGCTATCTGCTACTTTAAACAAGCTCGCTAAACTTGCTTTGTTTCTTTGTTGTTCTCAATATGTGTTATTTTCTGAATGTTAATGTTATTTATGTCCCGAATTGAGTTGTTGTAACTCCTGGGAATGTAATTCAACGTATTATACTTGTAAAATACTTTGTGTTATATGATTTATAAATAAAATAAAAATTAAAAATAGTGGTTGAATATTAAAAAAGTCTTGTTCCCATACATATTTACATTTAAAAAATGGAACAAACAAAAAAAACTGTACTATTATTTACTATTATTGAATTATAAAACTTTGCAAAGTCAAGGATCGAACATTTTCATTTTGATTCTAAGTCCTTAACACTACCGCCGCCGGATCATAACTTCTTTCTAAAAATACTGTATTCTGTTTACAGTTTTAAAGAGTGTTTAATTTTTAATCTTTCAAATAAAATGTTTTCGATTAGGTATTCAATTTTATGGTAAAGAGATCATTTAATAACATTCCAATTATTTCGCGATATTATATGAAAACAGAATTGGTGTAAAAACTGCTGTATTTATTTCTAATGTTTTGTCTAAAAAAGGGTGACCCTTTGGATAACCCGCCTCTTTGAATAATCAGAAATTTATCTTTGAAGTTATAAATTTCTTTTCACATTTATGAAAATCGTAAATTATTTTTTAAGTAACGATTCTTGGGCAACTAGACAGCGATTAAGTGGATAAATGTATATTTTAAAATGTTATTTATTCATTTTATTTAATTCACATAAACGCCCGGAGGGTTTTTACAAGTATGCTCTTTAGATAAAAATGAAATGTAAAAAATATAATATAGCGTTTTGTACATTCAAATACATAGCTAGTAAGAAAATATAATTTAAAAACACATTTATTTGTATATAAAGATGAGATGATACACGTAAATATTGTGAAACATTTAAATAATTCAGTATACCCAGTGAGAAAAACTTTTCTTTGTTTGGGGACGCTAATAAAAATTAAAAATCCTGAGTCTTTCTACAAATACACAGTTGTAAGCGGGTAGAAAAAAAAATTATAAACAAAATATTAACATGTTATGAAATGCTTAAATACATCCGTATAAAAGAACCAAGCAAAACATATAAGAAAAAATATATAATGGTTTAAGTATCTATAAGAAATAATTAACGATATTTAAATAATTTTTACTTGAAAATTTATTAAAATTTTAACAAACAATTGCAAAAGATAAAACTATTGTAAATAAATAAGAATTCGTGTTACATAATTTTGTAAAAATAAGGTTAAAGCAACTTTTGTAAAATTTTGTGAAAATACGGTTAAAGCAAAAAGGTTATATTAAAATCATTGTTTTTTTTATTTGGAAAATTGTTCATCCTCCGCTGACCCCTACGGGAAAAAGCGTAATTTTATCAGGAGATTTTTGCGTTAGTTAGTCAAAATTTGTGCTGGGTAATTTAAAAAAAAAAAATATACGAAACAGTTGTCTAAAAAACATGTGTTTCCTAATCTTAATTTTTAAGTTTTATTTTTATCATAAATTAATGATTTAAATGTGAAGTTAACCGAGTCATCTTCGACTGTATAAAGAAAAACCGATATTTGTGTACAAAAGTGAGTATATTTGCATGAACATGTTAAGTATCTTCGTCGGAACATGTTTAGAAGAAAACATCGGATGCATATTCTGCTTTTCAGACAGAAAACTAAATTTTACTTTGTAGATAAAATTGAAGATAAATGTTAGCTTCCCATTGTGATCGGGGCCCTGGGTCCCTATAAAAGCTCTTGCCAATCGTGGCGCAAGGCAGTAATAATACTATCGACACCTGTCACGAGAAATACGTTTCTGTTATTTTATGCTTTAGTCTATCGAACACCATAGTATTCCGTAGCACACTCTATCCAATTGACACCTTTTTTGTAAAAATCTCATCGTGCGATTTATCGCGCTTTATATTTTGAAATTGGATTTTTTCTGATGATACAATATTTATGCTAAAAATACATTTTTGTGTTGTGTTCTGTTATTACCTTTGATGAAAAATGAAAAAATATAGTATCACGTGTTCTTATTTTTTTTATTGTATTTTGTTTGCTTTTAATATTCCACGATTTTTTTATTGAGTGCTCAACAATTATAATAAAAATCTCTCAAAAATACAAATGTCCTATTTTATAAATTATGGCGGCCTCCGTGGTGTAGTGGTCAATACGCTTGACTCACACACGAAAGGTTCACAACACAAAAACACAAATATTTAAATGTGATTTGTCTCAAGCTTGGGCGTTCTGTGATGTAATTCACCACTGTAATTGGGCCTCCTGGTCTGTTGTGGTGTAAAAATAAATAAATAAATAACACGTGGCCTCTGAATGAAAATATTTGCGTAAATCGAAGAATTGTGTTTTATAAAAGAACTGATTTTTGTTTTAATGTTTGAGAAATACATAAGCAGGTTTTATGAGATAATGATGATATGCAAAATGTACTCCAAAAAAGTTTTTTATCTAAGCATTTATATTTGTAAATGTCTGTGACGATAATCTTCCTTCTCTGAAACATGATATACAAGCGGAATAATTAAGTGCAAATGTTACAAGATAATAAATTATTTCTACATATAGGTCGAGTTTTAAAAATATCGCATTTCTTAGTCTTCCGAATATCCGACAATGTGATGGCAGAAGTAAACACGAAATCTTTTTATGGTTTTCTCGTTCGAGTATTATTTCGGCGGAGTTCATTATTTGTTATTCTTCCATATAAAAATACGATTCGATAAAATAATTATGGGTTATAATAATCCCCTTTACCACTTTGCGTTTTTTCTGTTGATTTTCTTGTCATCGGTATTATTTTTTTTATTGTGCAACGTTTGAAAATATTTTTTTAAGGTTTCTGTGTTTGTATATATGAATGTTTACTATCCTTTATTTACTCTGCAAAAATAAATCGCTTGACCAAGAGCGATGGTATATTTTTGATCTTTTCTCGCTATATTCTTCCAGTAAAAAAACATTCACAAAATGGTTTACCTCTAGGAAGATTTTTAGGTCGTGTAAACTTCAGTCCGTTTTATTGTCTAAGTACTCGGTGTGTGAACATTGTGAACTAACTGAAACAATGGCCCGACAAGTGGTGGCAGCGCGAGGGTTAAAAAGAAAACACCCTTCAGACAAAACGTTTCCATTTTTCAACTCAACCAGCCAGCGCCAACGTTTTGTTCGTTGTTGACCTTTTTCTCTTGCAGGTTAAGTGTAATGTTTTTTGTGATCTTTACATTTCTCGTCTTGATCTCTCATTTAATTTCGCAATATACAACTTTGGACAGTCATTTGACAAATCTTTGGGATCGTAGAACAATGACGGATGTGCGGCAAATCGACTTTCTTTTATATTGTATTTATGTTATCGTCAACATTTTTGTGAACAAACTTTTTATTTTATTTTATTGTATCATCGTCAGTTTTAGTGATGTTGCCGATAGAATTAACGTTTATTTGTCTATAATTATTTATTAATTATTATTCTGAAAAAAAAGTCATCTTCACAAGGAAAACCTTTCCTAATGAAAACTTTACACTTGTACAGTGTTTAAATAGTTGCTTTGACTATCTTACAAGGGTTATTTACCCCGTTCTAAGAATGTAAAAAAAACAGTAATCAATACATAGAAAAAATAAATAAAGGTAGAAGACATAGTAAAAATAAAGTGAAAAACATAGTAAAACACAAAGTTTAAAAAACAAAGTAAAAAATTTAGTAAAGAAAAGCAAAAACTATTGTAAAAAACGTATTTTAAAACCTAGTAAAATACATTGTTAAAACAAAATACAAAGCAAGAAACATTGTAAAAGACATAGTAAAAAACATATTTAAAACCCTAGTAAATACAAAGCATAAAACATAATACATAGCAAGAAATATAGTAAAAGGCATGCCAAAAAAAAAAAATGTATATATTATATGTATAACAGAAAACATATTAAAAAAAATAACATAGTAAAAGATGTGGTAAATAAAAAAAATGTGTAGATGAATATATTTGGCGATGGAATCAATAAATTAATTGGGTTTCTTCTGAAAACTACTAAATTTAAATTGGAATCCTAGAAGCTAATGGATTTGCACCGCAGGATATATATTTATAACATCCGATGAGAAATGCGTCACATAATACGTCACACGCGCCATCGGACGGAATTTTCACATGTCATCCCTTCTCTTATATGCGGGCGGCATTAGGAGGTTATATTAACCCCTATACAAAATTTAGATTCCTCTCACTTCTGCTATATAAATCCCTCATTTACTATTCACCAAAAACCTTTTCGTAGTATTATAGATATTTAAAACAACATTTATGTTAGTAAGTTGTTTTAATACGGGTTCTTAAAGTTGCGCAATAGAAAATAAACAATAATAAAATTAAAAGCTCTGTAAATGCCGTTATCTATTTTGAAATATTTATCTATCTTGATAAACTTTATAGATGGTTTAATCCAGTATCTAATTTTCTTCAAAAATTTCAACAGAATGTTGAAATTCGCATTGTAATAAATTCGGGTTGTAATAACGGCAACTAGGTAACTTGAAAATCACTATTTTTGATTTATCCAATTAAGAGACATTTTTGGTATCTTTCTCCATTAATGCTACAAATGTGCAAGTAATAATTCATTACAATCATATTATGACGATTTGAATGGATGACTGGTCTATTTGTAGAATTCATGGAAGAGGATAAAAGATGGGATTTTAGTGGGTAACATACAAATGTTGATTTTGGAGTAACCTATTTGTAGTAATTACTCCGTGAATTGTTAAACATTTCGACTCTATAAGGTTAGTAAGGTCGTCGCAGGATAAGAATGCCTACGTTAACATATCTTTTACACTACGGTCACTTTGTGAGTGTAGGCATTCTTATCTGGCGACGACTTTGCGTGAAGAGTTGAAATGTACGCAGCTGAACAAGAATGTATATTTTAATTGAAAATTGAATATAAATGAATGGTCATATACAATAGTCTTAAAAGATAAACAAATTCAATCATAAATCAATAGTTCATACAAAAGTCATTAACATAAAATTGAAAATATCAAGTACCCAAGCAATTTTGAAACGAAGACTATGTTTTTTTACTATTTTATTTTAAAATCTACGCTGATGAACGAAAAAATTTTAAACTATTTATTTTTTACATAATAAAGATTAGGTTTAAAGGCAGACCAGCGAAGTTTCTGAATAAAAATCAAACATATTACATTATGGTACATTTTTAAATTTGTGCGTGTGTAAATAACTATCAACACAACATGTTACATTCACAACAGTCAACAGATGGAAGAGTTGTGTAAATGTGGATGCTCAAACATAGGCAGAATGGTGAATATTACACCGTGTTTAAAGTGGCCACTTAAACAACTCAATGACAAAACTTAAAATCACACTGACGAAACGAAAAGATTGAAATGTCTAATCAAATGTCATATATATGTCTCTTAGTATATTGTGTATTGAAAATTAAAAAATCAAAAAACCGGTCACTGGATTTTCCAAATTTGTGGATTAAAGTATCACTCCTCTTTTATTTCTATAATAAATATCAAAAAAATGTTTGGTGAACCAGCTAATAGCAGGCAAGCCAATGTCTTGGCAGGACAACGTCTGTCAGGTCCGCTAGTATAAAATAAATGAATACATTATTAGTGCAGCGATTCGTGTTGGGTTTCGTAAGGAACTATTAGAAGATAGCTACAAAAACTGAAAGCTGTAATCAAGGCAAAAAAAAAATCAAAGCAAAACTTTCATAATGTATACAAAGAGTGTACGCTTTGATGCTGTATTTTCTGTTTTTTAATCGATAACGCAATTTTGACGACACATAATATATACCCTTTGTGACAATGAGGATGTTTAGTGTTTTTTTATATACTTTTATTAGTTAATAGACTATCAAACTAAACTTAATTTTTAAAAAATGTTTATCGTATTATCATTGCTATGATTTTTTAAAGTTTAGTAATTTTGAAATTACTCCACCCGCGACGTCACGAGTCGTCGGCGGTGAGTTGTACCCAAATTTAAAAGTAGAACCCCGTAGCTCTCAAAATAGACTAATCGTTGAAAAATGGCTTTCTGGAAACCAGAAATCTATCGCTACACATAACAACACTGTGATTGATTGGTTGATTTACAAGAACTTGTGACGTAGTTGATTTTGATTTAAATCATCATCATCATTCCCTTTCCGCACCTTATGGTGCATAGGGTACTGCATTGGTAAATTGCAGCGTATCTTGATCATTTTTGTTGCATGCAGGTAAGATGATCAGTCTTACGCTTTAGGTGCCAGTCCTGGGACTCTGAAATATTCTAGCGTTAAAACGCCTTTTTAAATAAATATATCATGTCAACCATGTCAGGAATCGAACCCGAGACCTCTTGCATGGTAGGCAAATGCGCTGACCACTACACCACGAGGCCGACATAGTTTTAATTTATTTATTCATGTGTTTTCCAGAAACTTCACCGTACAATTCAATGCTCTAATTTTTACCGCGTCTAAGAAAACATTTTCTGTATCCAATTTCCCGTAGTGCTGAACTTCCTCATTTAATGCCCACGGTTATGTTCTATTGCTAAGAATATTTGAATATCGTATTAAATTATTTTTGTAAAATGTACAATCAACGATTTTCAACTCGATTTCACATAGTTTTCGCCCACGTCTTGGATCTGTTTTATATATCTCCTAATAAACTAGGCTTTAGCTTCTTGGATTGTAATTTGTGCAAATAAACTCCAACTTGGAACGGTGATTTGTGTCTTAACCGAAACGTAAATTAAGGTACGAACCCTTTTAACCACCCCTACCCCGACTTTGGAATCATATTATAATTTGAAATATCAGAACTATCTTCAAACTCAATTATTGCGATGATATGACTAGTGAAAACAAATTATATCTTGTAATCATAGTCTGAATGCAACCTAAAATCAGATTCGTCAAACTTTATTTCACTTTCTCATCCACCAACCAGATCAGTTAAACAGATGCAAGAGACAAATTAAAACTAGAATAAAATTACACTTTTACTTCATATACGGATCAGATGGAGAATTCAAATAGAAACCAGTTATACCAATATACAGAATTTATTTAGTAAACTACACTATAACGAAAATCACTGGCGGCTCCTGACCGAAAATATTGGCAGTGCATTTCTTTACATGTTGTCAACTTGTATATAAGGTTTTATAATATTATAATTGGTCTGACGTGATAAACGAGCAATAGTAAGTATTACAGCCCGCGCATCGGAACCAGAAACGCTTAATGCGCCCAACATAATACGCACGTTATAGGTAATTAAATTCGTACTTATATCATGTCATTATGCATGTTCAAAGTGACATTACTAACAAACTTTAAACTTCGAATCTGCGCATGCGTTAGCAATGCCCGGAATATGTATATTATATTCTCCCTCTAACGCACAATTCATCGGTATGAAGCATTGTCTGTCTCGCTCAAATGACGATTTTGGGAGATATGGTATATTTCATACAAATTCAGGGTAAATGATTGTGCAAAACAGAATATGCACTTGAAAGATTGCGCATGCGTAGACAAGATGAGAAAATCGTCCGCTAGAGTCGATTTTGCTCGATCTTTTGGTGCTAGTATTGAATATTATGATGTTTAGGAGTATAATATTGTAACGAATAACGAACGAAATCGAATTTAATTGTAATGTTTCTTTGTACCTACCTGTAACATATTTTTACTATCAATAAAATTACTAATTTATTGACACAAAGGTTTACTTGGCAGTGCACTGCACTTATGTACATACTAAGGAACCGCCTCTGACAAAAATATAATATTCGTCCAGATATAAACTTGAGTAAAAAATCTAACAAAGGTTTTCTCACAGAATTATCCAATAAAAACTCTAAGTAGAATAAACTGACGAATCAACTTCACACAAAAATATTTATATAAATAAATAGCGAACACGACAGACGCTATCCTGCCCGAAAATTAGCTTGCCTGCTATTAGCTGGTTCAGCAAACGTATTTTAGGTATTCGTTAAACTATATACTAAGTGAAATTTTACATTGAGTTTGACGTTTCAGTCTTATTATTTCGTCATTGTGTGATTTGCTGTTGCAGAAACCAAAATCAAGATCGCAGCGCTGCCTACCGGGTCCAATTGTGTCTAAACCATTTAAGGACCCACTCAAACACACCCTAAAAAATTCATTAAAATCTCAGTGGAGTTCAGTAACATACACACGTACAGAAGAATTATGCAAATAAATATTAGTTTTACGATATCAGAATAGAACATTTAACTTAAGATAACCTATTTTAAGATTTATTTATCAGACTAGCCTTTTGAATTAGGTTCAACTGAAATTGTCACACCATTTCAATTTCTTACAAATATGGCAAATCGGATCCTTAAACATTTGATACAATGATTAATTACCATACAATATTCCATATATATATATACATACATGTATGTGATAAATTGAAGACTTAAAATTTAAACCGGAGAAATCAATTATAAATATTTGCGTATAAATAATCTAATTCCGGCGTCTATCGGTAATTAAAAATATTTTGCAAATGAGGTTTTCCAATAATTAACTATCCCGACATATTGATTTTTTAAGAATGTGATATTTTAACACAAGAGATCTTTTGAAAATGTAATTCAAATTTAGCTGTTCATATACAACAATACGAAAGTTCCAATCGATAATGTCGGCGTAATTAAATAATGAAATATCTTGAATAGAATTGTTTTCAACTTCCAGCGATCCCAAACGGAGAGAAATTTAGTTTTTTATAGGTAGCTTCCAGATCCAATAATGAATTTGTGAAATAAACGGCCGTCATGCATTCCATTCTGTCGCGATTTTCGACCGACGTAATAGGATTTTTTCACGTTTTTTAAATATTTTCAATAAAGCAAATATTTTCGACTTATTAAAAAAATTTCTGCGCGACATTGAATAATTATTTTACAAAGGTTTAAAATGTGCATATTTTTGATTACCCGAAAACGAGACTTTGCGCCCTGTGGGACAAACGGCACGTATGATGTTTTGGTGCCAAACTTGTACGCAATGTTTGTTAGAAGCGAAGTCGGTTTTCATAACGCGTGACGCCAAAATGTCGTGATGCCAACTGAGAGCTGTTCCATATGTGCCAATTTTTAAACCCGAAAATTATAAATGAAAACTTATTTTGAACATTTTGATAGTTATGTCATTAGAATCGTAAAAATCCACTCTAAATACACATTATATTTTTTAAGTAATTTCCGACTTGTGAGAATACTATATTGCGTCGCCGCGCCGTTACAACAAAGAATCAATGAAATGTTCGTTCCACAGGAAGTTGGTTAATTAGGTAATGTATCCAAAATAAAACAAGTTTATTGGTTTATAATTCTACTTTATTTTTTACAAAATATACAAAGGGTATATTGTGACGCGTTTCGTCTTGTTAGGACATTTTCAAACAAACTAACTCAAATATTTACATCACAATATACCCTGTGTATATTTTATAAAAAATAAAGTGCGTGAGTCAAGCGTCTTGACCACTACACCACGGAGGCCGCCAATTTGAGATTATAGAATATTTGAGATAAAGTTTATTGCATCGATTTGGAGTTTCTTGAGTGATTCCAAAGTATGGAAAAAAATTCTCGACTATGTCCGCAAAAGTTTTCATTCCGAACAAAAGCTGCTGCACAGCCGCCGCGGCCAGAAGCCATATTTGGTTTTGGTTTCCATACAACTCGGATACTTTTAAATTTAAATGGGTTTTCGCCTCAACGTGCAACAGCTTGAAGTCTATTTGACTCAGTAGTTGACGCGGCTATATTTTAAAAGTAGTCTATTTAACACTTCTACTGCACGAGCCAACCATAAAACTTTGAACGAATCGGACTTTGGTGCAGTTTTAGCACTTTTGAATGTCCATCTGTATTTAGGAGAATGGTTGGAAATTAAATCGATGTATCTGTATACTATTTTACTTTATACATCTTGATTAACATATTACAACAGAGATAGACGACATTTTAGAAAATAATATGGAAGTCTGGGCATTTACAGGGCTCATGACTTGCCATCGGCTGATTTCAGTGGTCGCTTTTCACACTGTATAATATTCACTATTCTACCTAAGTTTTAACACTCATATTTCTTAAATTATTCCAGCTGTTTTCACAAAAATCAACAAAAAAGTTGGTTTTCGGATATGTGGAGGTAGTGCCTTCACGGTTGTTTGTTTAGTTTAATTAGTATAAAAACTTATAATATTAGAAATCAAGCACTGATTTGAGTCTACTGAACACTTTATTTTATTTTTACAAATATAAAAAATATAAAAACAAAAATTTCGTTACAATTGTTTCGCCTTGTTAGGGAATTTCCAAACGAATGAAATTTTTGTTTTTATATTTTTTATATTTGTAAAAATAAAATAAAGTGTTCAGTAGACTCAAATCAGTGTTTGATTTCTAATTTTATAAGTTTAAATATGGAGTTCTACAAAATAAAATCAATTAATTAATTATTATCATTTCACAATTCGAAATAATGATGATAATAGTAATCTCAATTGATGCTACTATTTTTTTAATACCGCAATGAAAATAAATTTTGCTACATGATTATTATTTAAGTTAACTAATACAGCTTTTACAATCGATCGTGAAATTGCAATATTATGGTCCTGTGGAATAATGCCAATATCCGACATAAATCTTCTATATTATAGTATTTGATTTATAGGGGAAATAATTGTAAAACTATATCGCTTTATATGATGAGGTAAGAAACGCATAAAAATGGAATCAGGTAAGCAGTTTGGAAAAAAGATAGAGCATCCGGGAGAAAAAAGGATGGTTTATTGATAGATATAAATGTTTTGGTTGTTCCGTGTGCATAGGGTATTACATTCCACCAAATGCAGCGTCTGTTAAGGTAGCATAATATTGCTCTCGTGTGTTGCGAAGTGGTGTGTTGGTGAGCCATCTGGCGCGTATCGCTTATTTGGATATGGTCGAGGCGCCTCGACGCAACACGAGAACAATGTTATTCTACCCGTACCCATCCATATAAGCAAGACGCGCCAGATTGGTCCCCAACCACCACTCCACAACACACGAGAACAATGTAATCGTGCCTTAACATGAAGGTACATTATGTGATCAGTCTTACGCTTCAGGTGCCAATCTTTGGACAGTGAAATGTTGCAGTGTAAAATCACATTTTAAATCAGTATTTTATATCGACCTTGCAAGGGATTGGACCTGATCTCTAGTACGGTAGGCGAACGCGCCTACCATTATACCACGAGACGGATGTTTCTGCACTAGATTTCCCTTTTCGAGAATTTTACCTGAGTGTAGGTAGCCATTGTCGGCCTCGTGGTGTAATGGTCAGAGCGCTTGACTACCATGCGAGAGGTCTCGGGTTCGATTCCCGCCATGGTTAAAATAAAATATTTATTTAAAACGGTGTTTTCACACTAGAATATTTCATAATCCCTGGGCTGGTGCCTGAAGCGTAAGACTGATCATCTTACCTTCATATAACAAAAAATATCAAGATACGCTGCGATTGGTGCACAAATACAGTGCCCTATGCACCATTTGGTGCGGAAAGCGAATGATGATGATGATGTAGGTAGCCATTAAGTCCCCGGAGTTTGACGTAGCTAATGCATTAACTAAATTAGCCGATTGTAATATTCGAAACATATTAAATTTGCTCCTCAAAAACACAAATGTGCACCATTAAAAATCAACCTTGTTTGTCCCCCTTTTGTCAAATTCCTGGGCACATATTTTATCGCTTCAAATTCAGTTTCAACCTTGATGTAATTTTTTTTACCCAACGTGGCGCCGGGTAAAAAAATTACATTAATTTTTCACCCAACTTGGAACTGGCAGAAGAAGGATAAAAGCAAAGCGAACGCAGTTGAAATGCAATATCTTAGACGCATTTGTGGGAAATTAATGTATGAAAGGTAACGCATGATGAAATCAGGCGATTGCAAAGATTAAGAAAGGGAGGATTAGTCATGTAGAACAAATGGAAGACAAAATAATGGTAAAACACACATATTTCTAAAAATTGTTGAAAATTGTTAAAAATTGTTAGAAATTGTTAAAAAAAAAAATATTTTTTATTTTTTATTTTTATTATTTATATTTTTCTATTATTATTTTGTTAATTGTTTTGATTTTTTTGCATATTGTTTTGATAACTTGTATATTGTTTTAATATGCAAATAAATATTTTTGATTTATATATCGAAGAGTCCCGACTTAACACGGAATTTCCTAACAAGACGGGACATAAAAAAAATATAATTGTGTCTATGTAAAATTGTGTATTTTGTGCATTAAATAAACAAATAATAAATATATATATATATTTATGTATGGCGAATATGAACAGTAAACGTATGACAAGGACGACCAAGGAAGATGTTGCATGAACAGATAACCGATAGTACATTTAACGCCCGTAGGGCTTTTACAATACAAATTTTGCTAATATAAACATAATAGAGTTTACGAACAGTAATAGGTAGCAGTTATGTGTCTTCCATACAAAGGTTAAAAATTAAAGATGATAAAACATATTTAAAAAGATACAAATCTCCATATAAACTAAGGATAACCTTAAAATATTATATCGCGTTTAAGTTGTACTGTTACTTAAGGATTAATGGTTTTCATTTATAGTACACATTTTTATTTTATTGGTTGGTTGGAAGAAATTGCCATTTGGCAATAAGCGCGCCAATGTACAAATAATATTATGTACAAAAAGTTAAATAAATAAATACATATACGATATAACAACAACGCTTTCTGCGCTAACAATATTAGTTATGCAGATGATATGGTATTATTGACTCCATCTATTAATAGTATGAGATTGTTGCTCAATATTTGCGAAAAATATGCAATTGACCACAATATGATATACAATGCTAAGAAATCTGCCGTACTTATATTTAAACACAAGACGTCACTTTCTGAGTTCGTGAACCCATCACCACCTGTATTCCTAGACAACAACAGTTTAATGGTAACTGCAAAAGTCAAATATATAGGGCACATACTGACTGATAATTGTAAAGACGATCAGGACATAGAGAGACAGAGAAGAGCCATTAACGTCAGGGCCTCTATGCTAGCGAGACGCTTCTTTCAATGCAGTAACGAAGTGAAGAAAATCATATTTACTTCGTATTTGACGTCCATGTATACAGGTGAACTTTGGAACAACTATACGCAAGGAGCGTGGAACAAATTAAGGATCACATATAACAACTCATACCGACAATTATTCGGATTGCCCAGGTACTGCAGTGCCTCTGAAATGTTTACAGCTGGACGAATAAACACCTTCGCTGCCCTGCTTCGCCAAAGAGCCTGGAGCCTATGGGAACGCCTAAAAAAATCTAATAACGAAATTCTCCAAGCCACTGCAGAGTGGATCCAATCACCGCTGTTGAAGCGATGGCGCGATATGTTAAGACCACCATAAGTGCTGCAATATAAAATTTTATTTTATGTTTATATTTATGTTTATTGTTATATTTATGTTTATTGTTATATTTATGTTTATTGTTATATTTATGTTTATTGTTATATTTTTGTTTATATTTATATTTATGTTCATGTTTATATGTTCATATGGTAGAATTGGCTCTGCACTTTATAGCCATTTTACTGGAATAAAAAAAATTTAAATAAAATAAATAACCTGAAATTACTGTGAATCCTCTATATCACTGGTTCCAAATGAGTACTCCTTCGAAAATGTGCCCAAACTCGCGTTCCTTTTGAAGCCAAAAGAATAAATAAATTTAAGCATATATTTTTTAGATATACATATATTTACTTTACAATCTTAATCCTTATAATTTGCACAACGATTCTGATAATAATGGTTATTACATATTGTTATTTGAGTTTAATGGGACAAATGTGCACGTCTCTCTTTGCACAACTCTGAAAAATTTATTTGCTTTTTAGTGAGTTTCAGTCAAGTCATCTTCGAGTTAATTTCGGTGACGATGTTTATTTTTGTCATGGGTAAAATTCCGCTCTCGTAAATGTACGTTTTGCAAAATGGCAGTCGAAATTTCAATACTCTAACGTGATAAATGTCATTTAGGCCAGCCAAAAAATTAACCTGCAAATGCTCAGCAAAACAACTCTCGAGTCTGCTGTTGCATAAGCTGTCTGTTTATTCCTCTTGGCGTAAGATGGGTAGATGGTCGGCGAAATGGTGTTTACCCAGTTCCATTGCGACTGTATATCTGAGGACTCTTGACAGATTTTGTATATGCCATTTATCTGATTTTACACCTTCAATCAATAACGGAAAAGTCATATCCAACAAAAGTTTCAGATTTGGAAACTTTACATTTGTAAAAGTTCTCCAAAGGGGTTTTTTTATTGATTCAACTTTGTCCTGCATAGACCCATATTTTAATGTTAACGCATTTTTTTACTGAGATATTTATTAATAATTAATTACCTTAATCAAGAGATTGCCGTCCATATCCCTTCAAGCAACCTCACAAACTCCTGGGGGTATGCGTACCACTTATTAGGATACGTTACTTTAGATTAGGAATGGAGATGATTTTTATGTAAAATTAATATTGTTAGCAGTGTGAATTTAAAATTTCGTTTGAGTATCGCGGCGGTTTGGATTTAACGGCAAAATATATTAATATTATCATATATCACTACTAATTTTCCGAAGTACCGCTAGTTTTACGTCAACTCTGAATTGTTGATGATGTACTTGAACTTTTTTTTATTTTATGAAATCGTAAGGTTTTTTTGTCCCTCCTGAACATTTTGACTAATGATTCTTTCGCGGTATTGAACTTACGTAGACGATTTACTGATTGCATATATTGACGTCAGAATAAAGGATTAGAAACACGTATGCTACCTTCCGTAAAACTTTATATGCATATGTACGAGTACAATTAACGAGGATCTGTTATATCAATATTATGATGTATGGAATTTATTACGTTTATTTAATGAATAATGAACTTTTATTATAAACAGCTAGCCCACACACGATCTAAAGACTTCCTCCCCTCTGTCCAAAGAGCTCTCTGTTATCTGGTACTCTCGGCATTTTGTGCTGAAAAATATGCACTGCAATGGATCGAGGAAAAAAGAAACGTGAATTTTTCACTGACTGAGATTAAATTGGCTGGACATGATCAATTCGCCGAAATTATTAAAAAACTTTTTTAAAGCTTTGAAATTATTTTTAGAAGCCACCAGATTTGTATATCCGACAGGACCTATAAAAGGGAAACGAAAAGTAGCGAGAAGCTCCATTCGGAATTCATAGAGAGAGGGAAAAAGACTAAGCCACCTGATGTATTCAGATGATTGATTAGGAAATCCGCAGCTCCACGAAGGGGAATTAACAGTATTGAAAACATATGTGTTTTCATTAAATTTTCTATGACCTGATACAGATAGGGTGCCTAGTTCAGTAATCAGAGATAACTCAAGGAGTCTAAGTGCTGACGTGTTGAAGGGAAAAATATTAGCTTAGCGTCCAGCAATTAAACATTTGGTTTGTAAACACCGTGATGTCAATATTCCCCCTTCAAAAAAGTTCAATATCTTTGTAGGTAAATAAAGGTCTATAATATCAGTCAGTTTTGGTTCTATTTTTACTAATTTGCATATAAGCCGTTAAAAATCCGCTTTTCGTATTATTCATTGGAGAATTTGCCTTAACGTCGCCTTTTTGGTTTATGAATATGCATCGAATTGTGGTCTTGTCTTGTTTTTATCCTTTTATTTCCAAAATAATACTCGGAGCGTTCAACCGATTTCGGAGTTAAATGTACAAACTTCGGTGCGCCATTTATTCAGATAAAAAAAAGTTTTATTTTAAAGACTGCCACAGAAATTTATTTAATGCGTCTCATTACCATTTATTCGAGTAATAAGATTAAAACCCCGCCACTGTTTATCCCGCAATTTGTAAAGAAATTAGTATTTTCTCTTCTTTATTTACCATCTTAAAACATTTTCAACAGATTAAAAAAGAAAGCGACAAACTTATTTCTGTCTCGAACAACGCCGTATTTTATTTAATTTGCATTTTAATTAATCGTTATCATTTCTTAATAATTACGCGAAAGCAAGGATTTTTAGAATCGTTTATTTATATCAAACCGAAATAAATAGCAAAGTTATTTTAGCAAATTGAGCTACATGATAAAGAGGAATCCGAAATTTTGTTTTCAAAAACATTTTGTCAATACAATACATTTGTAATAATAGTAAAAAAAAAAAAGGCAACAGATTGGAATCATAAAACTAATATACAATTTATCTATCTTGACCCCTATGACTGAGCTGTAGGAAATAACACGCCAGTTTGACATCAAATACTTGACGAAAATTGAGACGATAAAAATTGTACACAAAATTGTATCGGGAAACATAAAAAACAAAGACATAACAGTTTCCAGAAATTATTACACATATTTAATACCATACCGCGACAATACTACCCCATTAAAAAGGCAAGGACAAATGAATCGGTTTGTGGTCCCGAAGATAGTGTTGCGGACTCACGGATCAGAGGTTCGAGGTTCGTACCCCACTCTACCCCAACTAGAATTCCATTTTTTTATAGTTATTTATTCACAACTCGTTGAAAATGGCCACCAAAATTGAAATATTCGGGTAAATTATAATAACGCTAATATTTCTGTTTTATAAAAAAAATGCGGAACAGTAATAAATACTTGTAAATAAATGTACTTAATCACTGCAATGGCTTACATAACTGCTTGAAAAATTATATTGGAGACAAATTTAAAATCAACTGTAAAAAGCCAGGAAGACTACACTAATCAGACGAGACATAACATGACTAGGCCTTATAGGTAATTTTGAAATTATATAATACAAAAAAATGTGTCCTTACTGATGCCTCGCTCAGGACACACTTTACATTATTATTTTTATTGCTTTTATTAGGGTTTTTTTTAATAGAAAATCATAGCATTAACAAGAATAAAACGATGATTTTATTTTGAGGAAAGCTCTCATTAATATGATACTTGACATAAAGATCAGCCCAAGCAGCTTAAGCATCGCCATTCGCCATGCATATTATGAAAGTTGTCTCAGTTTAAGCTGTGTGTACATTTATAGTGAGTTTCCAAAGGAGATCACTTCTATTCCTGACTTCAGTGGCTATAAATCTGGTCCGAGTCTCTGACGCCTTAAACAAAATTTCTAACACAAAATATTTTGAAGCGATAACATAGTTTTTTACTATAATGCTTTATAATATGTACTTGATTTTCACTCAGCACCATAAATTGTTTATTTCTCTTTGATTTTATGTTATATTATAGTTGTGTTTATTAACACGAATTATCAATCAATTATTTTGTTGATATTACTACAGAATGACGATCGTTTGTACAATATATGTTATTTTTTTACAGTTAATTGAATAATATTTTCGTACCTATGTATGAAATATTAATCATTACACGAATTACATTTTTTATATAGAAAAACCTAACAGATGAAATTTGTCTTCAAGTTTATCCACAAAGTAAAATTAAGTTTTCTTTATAAAAAATAAAATATGTTTTAATTTTTTTCCCAAACATCTTCAATTACCGATTATCGACGAAGATACTTTGTTTTTTTCAAATATACACACTTTCGTACATAACAATTATCGATATTAGTTTACACCGTCTCAGTATATACCAATGAAGATAGCCGTTCATAATCGCAGCCTAGGTCCTTTACAGCATCAACAAATATTCTCGGGGATGGTTACTTATTCTACAAAGGGAATAATTGATTCTAAAATCAGTACATTTTTTTTTTCATTTTTTCCTTCTGTGTACCGTTGTATAAAACGAAAATTATTTGGTTTTTCCAAGCATTAACTTATGATAGAAACAATGCTTTAATTTTACATATTTGTCGTTGGCTAACGCCTTACTTTAAAAAAAAAACAAAATCGTTGAAAAAGTTACTGTAAAGTTAGCCGTTATGGTAACGAGTTACATACTCGTATAAATGTGTACTAAGGAACTATGTATATCTCAAACATTTACATTAGTGAAAAAGCTTGATAGAATATGTATCTTTTTTGGGTGATCCCGTATAAGTTAAATTGGTTTCAACGCAACGAATCTTACTTACTCAGGTTCACCCAAAAAATATACATTTAACAGTGACCGTGAAAATTTACACACCCATTTAATTGAAGTTAGTTTTGATTTGTAAAATTATAAAAAAATTATAAACCGCAAGCCAAAAAAATACACTTAGTAATATATATATATATATATATATAACTTAAACTTCTTAATAACAATACCAGTCTGACGACGTCGCGAATTTTTATTGTATAAATTATGCATATTTCCTTTTCAATCAAACGTTTGTGTACCGTGACTTGTAAGAGGATAATATGCAATGTCAGATAAATTTTATAAATAGGTAGGAATTCGAGCATTGTTTTTCTGTTACTCTCTCGCAGATGCCTCCTGAGTATGCCTTTCTGAAATCGACAAAATCGAAGTATCGCTGTCCCGTTTTCCGCAACCCAAACATGAATCGATTTCGTTTTAGGAAGAGTATCAGAATGAAATTCTCTGTGTCAGTATCTTTTCCGTTTTTCAATTTTTTTTATCATATTTGTATACCGTATATCCGAAAACGGCAGATAAAACTGGGTGCTTCAATAAGTTTTTGGCTGGTCCTAGTTTCCATAAGAAACAATTTGACTAATCAAAACGATTGAGACACGTCAATGGGTAAATATTTATCGTGTGTAAAAAAAATCACTGCTCTAGTGCCATAATCCTGGAAGAAAATACGTGAATACGTTTGTATGAAGAAAATTCACACCGTGTTTTCTCTTAAGATAAAATATTATTAAGTACACTCACAAAACTTTACTTCCTAATGCTTTTACGTAACCATAGAAACAGGTTCGGTGTTTTAAAATAAAACTTTCGACCTTTTAATACGCATAGACGCACCCTAAGCGCTCTAAAATTACGACACTTAACTCATTCCTAAACGCTGTCATGCCCATCGCGTATTTAGTCGTTCTTGAATCGCCAGCCAAGAGCTTGACATTTAATTCGAATCCATGAATAGAAAATGCCCGATTGAGTCTCGAAAGCGTATAAAAACTGTTCGGATAAACGTAAAAAAGATAGTGTAACTTTTCATTTGTAAGTAGGTACCTAGGTAGTTGTTTATGATTAAATTAAAAACCTTATAATAATAAATATTCAAATAAATAATTCTTTTTTCAAATGTCAAACTCCATTGTTCTTACCAACAGGGGTGCACATAATGTAGGAATAAGGTTTTCCAAAATGCATTAAATGACAGATATTATTTTAACATTACCAAAAATACATTAAAAAGAAATAAATGAGTAGAAACTATAAGGCATTTAAGGAAATAATCTAATTGGGATCCTTTAAAAAACTAATGTTTGTAAACATTCATAAATCACGGCTCAAGTGCCATAATTCAGGGAGAAAATACGGGAATTAGTTTGCATGAAGGCAAGTCAGACCGCGTTTCCTCTTAACTCTGTATTTTGATTTGTTAAGCTACGTATTAGATGCGGCTGGCCAGGGAATAACGTGTCTATTTGTCATACGTCAGTGATTATCTGGCATGAACAACCCGATAAAGAATAATTAGAAAACATAATTTAAAGCGATCATCAAAGGTTTTCAAGTGTTCCTTTCTCATAAATTTGACTAGAGGTAAATAATGTTTTAAATTCAGTAGGCTTTTAGGAGTGCATAGAAGTTCAATTTAAATATTTTCCACTCGCTGCCCCACCTTTGACATGGTAATATAAATTTTGCGTTCTGCACTGTTACTCTACCGCAGTAAGCCGAAATGTTTTTTTCCGTAAAGACAACTCGTCTCATAAATTTTACTCACTAAAAGTTTTACATTCCGCTAAAAAGATTTTGACCGTGACAATTCTAGTCTATGGATACTCAATTATTCACGAAAAACTAGTTGCTGAAACATTGGCTTTAACTCAAATTTGGATTCGTTAAAATTAAATTATTTTTTACATAGTTATACTATAAGGCGGAGGTGACTCCGACTGGCTAGGCCATATACTGGGGTTGCCTTCTGGGTCGCGATTACAAACGCTTTCTTCTTTCTAACCCTTAACAGTGTCGTAATTGTCAATCAACAATCCTTTCGCTGTAACTTAAAATTGAAATTAAACTTGTTTATATTATATTCTTGAAATGAGCGGTTTTAATCAAAAGACCATGGAATTAACCTTTTTCTTGTAGGATAGGCATCGGTAGAGCTTATATTTTAAAATAATGGTAATAATCCAAATTGATGACAGTAAATTTCTATTAAATGCCACAGTTGTAACTAGATTATAGAAATTGATGAACATAGTTTTCTTCTGTAATTGCAAAATGTCACGAGGAACGACAATATCCGACATGCCTTTTATTCAATGTAAAGTAAAATTCAATTAAAATAGTTGATTATAAAATCGAAAATTTAAGAAGTAACTCGATTTAAAAAAATGTTTTCAATTTTTGAGCACGAGCGAAACCGACAAAAAGAAAGAAAAAAAACCTCGGTCTTCAAAATGGTTTTCAGGAATTCGGGGGGCGTTTGCTGTTTTTTAAATTAAAAACATAATACAGTACTTAAAATATATGTTAATACACCTCGTGTCATCAATAAAATTATCAATGTTCCGTTTTAAAGACCAGTTAAATATTTCTAACGAGACCAAGTAACGATTTTCTTCTCAACCATAAATAGCCTTTAGCCAAATGCACAAGGTCCTATTTTGTGGAAAATGTAATCACTTTCTTTGTTTGTCTTATACTTCTTATCTGGGGGGTATTATGAAAGGATGAAGAAAACAATAAGAGCTCAAAAATCTCGTACGAAGTATTATTATACAACGAGAAAAAGGAATATTTTGTAAAACGAATGTTCACGTTGAAATTTCTTTTGTTTTTATATAATTTTTAGTAGTTTTATTTTTTTAAACACTTTTATTGTAATATATATAGCACTTTAACATAAAACTTTGAAACAATTTAGCTATTTACTGCATTTAACCTCCATCGGGCATAATTACTTCGAATATACCTGTGTATCGTTGGTTGATGGTTGCATGCTCATAATTAAACATAAAGATGTTTTTGTATCGAATGATTTTGTATAAACGTTTAATACAAGGTATATTCTGAAAGTAAGTTCCGTTTGTATTTATTGCCATCGCAGCGCTAAGATCGCAGTTTCGACCTACTGACAAGGAGTTGACGCCGTTATGAGTGTGGCAACACTATAGACGTCACACGCGACGTCGCGCGCTAGGTCCGAGCGACGGACACCGGAAGAAGCGTTTTGGCTGTGTTCGGTGACACACATTCTTTAGACAAAAACTTGATTTAATTTTAATTGTTACGATTTCATACTTTTTCTTAACTGCTTTATTTTACGTTTTACAAATTAGATTCATTGAGTTTTTTAAAGTATTTCCATTCTCTATTATAATAAGTTTAGTTAAGTTTATATATTGTATCTTTTGTATTAATAAAAGATAATAAAACTGTAAGTACAATCTTTTACTCTATCTGTGCATTACACATACCATGTTAGTCTGAAGAATTATCCAAAACGAGCGTGAAGTAAAAAACTTTCTCACCAGACGATTTTTACGGAACGATATCAACGCGGATAAATATTTAGCAATTTATGTGGAACCTACTAGGCAGTCGACATAACCCAACGTTTATTAGGTAACAAACACCACCATATAAGTAAGCTGACTGTTGTGTACGCTTCGTGGTTTTTGTTTGAAATGCCGAATGAAATTTAAAATCCCGCCGCTTGTGAGATAAGGTCTGTAATTTGTTTCTTTATTCCGAAGAACACTAAACAAGTTCAAGTTCATCGACAAATCTGTGAGGTGTACGGAGAATATGTTATAAGTGATTTAATGGTAAGGATATAGGTGAGACAGTTCAATGGAGGTCGTGATGATGTGCACGTCGACGAACGAAACGGGCGTCTCTTTTTATAAAGAGGGAGGCACCCTTTTATGAAGAATGAATAAAAAAACTTCTGCGTCTACAAAACAGTGGAAATTATGTAGAAAAATTGTTGCAAGTGTAAAGGTTTTTTCAACATTGTTTTTTCTGAATATGGAAGTACTTATTTTATTGAACCTGTCAAAAAGTTTTTTTTTGCATTACAACAAGCCAGGAGGCCCGATTACAGTAGTAAATTACATCACAGGCTTGAGAAAAAGCACATTTAAATTTTATATTCTCATGGGGAATCGAACCCGAAACCTTCCGTGTGTGAGTCAAGCGTCTTAACCACTACATCACGGAAGCCGCCATATTCCTCGTACTTTTGTGATTTGTCCGTTAATTACCCCTTTCAGTCCGAGTGTTCATTAAAATATACACGAGTTTTAAGATTTTTCTTCTCTCGTACCTACCGAAATTCGCGAAAGCGAATACGGAGTTAGAGATACGTTATTATTAGTTTGAGACCCCAGAAACATTATTGACAAACAATCGTACCTACTGTCTATATTGGTTAAAAATACTAATTTAGTTGTACACAGATAATATTTATGTAGGTTATATAACAACAATAACCAATGATCTAAAAAATCATATAAAAAATTCAATTTATTTAAACTAACGTATACAACATACCTTATGTGCTTATGTGCACATCATAATATGTAACTTAATATGTATCTTTTATTTTATTACTTTTTAACTTTGTTATACAATTTGTACAAATTGGCTACGGCTCCTAATAAATAATTATGTACCTTTGTATAAATAAACAATAAAACATATTTTTTATATCCACCGGAATTAATTCAGGTATGAAAGGGTTAATAAAACATTTATAATATTGTGTTTCGTATCGACTTAGGAGCTGATCTGGAACTGAACGGTCAATTTAAAGATTAAATCAACGCGATTAGATCCACTGGCCGTTTGACTGAAAACTAATCGTTTCAGGATTTCAATTCTGTTATATATTTTTCCTTGGTTATTTTCACCCTTTTGCTGTAGGCTACACGCAACTTGTAGTTTTCAGGCTTATCGCTTCGAGTTTTCAGGTCTAGTCCTTCAGAGGCCGGGGTGTGGAGAACACACACTGGGAATGTTATAGGACCGGTGTTTCGAGTTAGCACACACCATATAACCTATTCATTAACAAAGGCTGAATTCCTGTTATATATCTGTGAAGTTACTAAGCCAGATGCTTGAAATACTAGAGGTGCCTGGCGAGTGTAGGCATTTGTTAATTTCTCTTTTGAATCGTATTTCGTATAGTGGTTCACCATCGATATAGCTCTATACAATTATTTGTAGACTGATATGTGTTAGTGTTTACGCGTGGAAAAACACACGTAAAATGAACGAACTTATCGTTAAAATGACTTAAATTATTGGATTTATATTGAATACGATCGTTTAAAATTTAAGATTGTATTAAAGCGTTTATATCTTAATGATTTTGATAAAAATATTTATTAAATTCCTTGTTTCAATTTTATTTTCTTTTATTTAACCAACGAAGCTTTCGCCTAAGTAAGCATCTTCGGGACCCCTGTTGGTCAAATAAAAAAACTCAACCGAAGAATTTTACTGATTTTTATAATAAAATTGTAAACTATGGAGTTTTATCATGACGATCTACAAAAAACGTCAATATTGTTTAAATCTTAAACTATCGAATCAGCGTTAAAACGTTTTTAATCTTACGTTATGGAATTAGTATAAAAGCGTTTTATATTTTTTTTAAAATAAATCTTACATTATGGAATTAGATGGTATAAAAGGGGTTTTATTAAACAATGTTTGAGTATGTTCAAATGCTTGCAGACTGGCTGGGTTTCCTCCTTGATTTTTTTATTAATTTGGGTTTTTATTAATTTAAATTTAATTTTAGATTATATAAAAGCATTGAAATTTTTGTAAAACTTTGTTTAGTTGAGCTGAATAATATTCTTAATTGACACGAAACACAGGATCTTTAAAAAAAAATAGCTTGGGGTCAGTTGCAATGGTACAATTTAAGTGAATGTTAAATCATAGTTAGATTTTCGTGGAAACGGGCATTATTAATTGCTTTGAAAATATGTTAAAGCAACCCGTTTTTCCCATTTCGGCGAAAACATTTAGATGCAATTTGCCCTAAATCTATCATTGCTTTATCGTTATAAAAAGTATATTGAGCATTGCATTCTCAATGTACAGGTTTTTGTATACCTTCAGGTGTTTTATTCGTAGAATTGAAATAAAAACTTTTTTTATTACTATTTAACATAATACGCGTCGAAAAATATCAATTGTTATTTTATAATATTGATATTTAATTAATTTAACTGTAAAAGTACACATGAATAAAAATTAAGATACGTAAAAAAGAAATACACCTAATGAATACAAAAACCTTACCAAGCCATTTTTTGTGGCTTGTCGGTGAAGTTTACCTATGTTAAAATTAATCCTACTTAAAAATTAATATCTTTTCATAAATAATTGCAGTCAAATTAAAGAGCAGTAGTTAGACTGATTACGCTTAGTAAAAATAAGAAAAACAAACATATCATGAAAAAATAAAGTACCTTCAAATCAAAATTTGAACACTATTTATAGAACATTAATATAAAATTCTTGATTAAGAAGCCGATTTCTAATTTCATTCATATTAAATATTTTATAACATCTAAGGTTAGTAGGAATTAAATTTAAAATGTAAAGCACAATACAATTCAATTTTCTGCTGCCATATTTATTACTAATTTTAGAGATCACTAAACCATCATTATAAGTAAAAAAGTGTTGTGATTATGATTATGATAATTTTTAAAAATATTAGAATTATACTGCTCTAAAATGATGCAGAACCACAAAATTTCTTAAACTGGCAGAGTTCTGAGTGATTTGTAAAGAGTATTTTGTTATCTCTCTGATATTTGGATATGATATATATATAATTAAGGATAAATATTTTACTATGGATTGTCTTTTGTGTGCTGACGATGCCTTGGTTCTTGCTAGCAACAAACAGTACTTTCAATTCTTGTTAACAAAGATCATCGACGTTTGGATAGGGAGCGATTTGCCGATGAATGTTGATAAAACGAATGTGATAGGTTTGAAAGAAATTCAAGTTTTTGGCTATCCCGAAACTAGTAGGAGAATTGTGTATCTGGGTATGTTAACTAGGGTTGGAATACTGAAAAATATACCGAAAGGAGGGAGAGTGCCGGAAATAGGGTGAACGGTGCACTAAAATCAACCCTAGGATATAAATGTTTGTCGCAATGTAGTCGTGTTGCCGACTTGGGAAACGGGAAAACAAGGATTAAAGTGGGCTGAATGCGATCGTATAGTGCTATCATCGCTATGATTTTTTTAAATTTTGTAATTATAAAATTACTCCGCTCGTGACGTCCGTGGCTTCCCGGAAACTGGAAATATTTTAAACTGAACTAAAATTATTGTAAAATGTTTTACTCGGCACGGGTTTCGCCTGTGATGAAATACATTGTTGATTCAAATATACAATGTATTATCGTGAAGTATTAAATTAACAACTATTAAAACACATAATTGATTGGCTATTTTAAACCGCTGTTCAATAGAACTTGTGACGTTTAAAGAAAATTATTTTTATTGAAACTTATTTTTATATATTTTTTCGCAGTACAGTTAAAGTATCTAATTTTTACGGCGCGTCAGAGAACATTATATACGGAACATGCGTAGCACTGAACTTCCCCATTCACGAAATCGCTAAAAACCATCTGAAGTATGATTTCGATCTCGTATGACAGGTTTTCTTTGTCATTCTGATTGGAATTGGGTGTTCACAAATCCTGAAAAATTCTCAAGTTACATTTAAATCGTTGTATCAAAAAAATCCTTTGTTCAAATGGTAAAGGTCTACCTCCTATTTATTACGTTGGTGTTTGACGTGCCCCCAAGATAAATATAAAAACGGTTTCCTGTGTATTCAAATATTTTCCCAAGTCAATAAAAATATTTTTACCCCGATGAACATGTTATTAAGCGTGGCGGGCTTGTTTATTTACGGTAATCAAATCTAATAAACAAATAACTGGAGAATATTATTACATTTTAAACTCATTGTAAACAAAGTAATTTATGCTTACTATATTAAAAGTATAAATATCAGGTTTACTGTTGAAATAATAAATTTTAGATTATTTGGTATTAACAAACGTTAAGTCCGTTTTTATTCTAAATGAAGAGAACAAGGGGACACAACAGAAAAAAATGACAATAATGTATTGTCCTTCATCATTCTACAACAAATCTCTTCGTGATGAAATGGCAAACAAAAACTGATCATTGTCAGCTGCCCAATTGGCCGTCTGCTATCACGGTGTGACCGCAGGACAGCTCGTCAATGGTTTTTGCGTTTAAAAGACAGTAATTGCAACCTGAAAGATATGGAACGTTTCGGATGACCAGTGGACTTCGATGAGAACTGTTTAAACCATATTATTCATAAGGATCTCGTTCTAACCACCGAAGAATTGGCTGAGCAGATGAATTGTTGTCATATTAATATATACCGTCATAAAAAATATTAAACCATCTACAATTTGTTATTTTTTTTTTTTTTTTTTTGCACCACAACAGGCCAGGAGGCCCAATTACAGTGGTGAATTACATCACAGAACACCCAGGCTTGAGAAAAATCACATTTTAATTTTTGTGTTCTCACCGGGAATCGAACCCGGAACCTTCCGTCTGTGAGTCAAGCGTCTTGACCACTACACCACAGAGGCCGCCATTATTCATAGCATCTTCGTCGTACACTGCGCAAATATCGGGAGCAGCTTTATTTCCTCGATTGAACGCGAACAGGTGTCGAAAATGGTCACTTTTGCTCTCTTGAAATTCCATTTTAAGGCTTGTAATCACATAAAATAATATATGTAGCGTAAAAGCAAACACAATAAATGTTTTATTTCGAATGACGTATAACCTTAACCATTTGGTTTAACTTTTGATGCTTATATTTAATTTCGAAAAAAAAAACGGACAGAACGTATGTTTACCCCTAGTCAATATATATGTACTTTTGATTGTTATAAAGAATACAGTTTTGTGTGTAAAAATGAACTGGAATCCTGGACAAGTATTTTTGATTAGATTGATACTCCTGAAATAAGGAAATCGAGTGGATATAAGTCCACCTCGTAGTGTAGTTGTTGGCGCGTTCGCCTACCACGCGTGTAACAGATGATCGAGATCGCTGCATTTGATATACAAATGCAGTGCCCTATGTACAACTGGCTGCAATAGGGGGAATGATGATGATTTTAAAAGTATGACATTTACGCACCTACATTTTTTGTTGAAAAATTCCTTACGTATTCTCGTTTTTTCGCTTAATTTTATTCTCCTTGCTATAGGTATGTAAATTGTTGCGACATAAAATCCGTTTTTAATTGCTGCTTAATTTTCTATAACACATGTTGTTATTTTCCCTACAAATTTTTGTAATTTAGTAAGACATGTAATGCCTTTTTGTAACCTTTTAGACTGCATGTTTATACTTGAAATTTTCACGTATCACTATTCTTGTTGTATGCAGAATTAAGAATTCAGGTCGTACAAGCGTCATTACTTTATTTATACATACGTTTATATTGTTTTGAACACCATCCATCTTTCCATTTTTTTAGCACAAGTTATTTACGACTTTTGGGAAATGTTCTAAAAATTTCATTATTTAAGTAAATATTTGGACGGTAAAAACTCGGGTACTTTTCTTTTTTTTTTTACAAAAAAAAACACCCTAAAGTCACATAAAAAATCATTTATGTGTGAATGAGTTTGTGTAGAAGTAAAATAATTTAAATTTCTCACGATTTTGGGTAATTTTAGAGATGTACGTAATTCAAAAGTATTTTCCCCGAAGAGAAAATGCTAAGGGGCCCGCGATAAATTGCACAATTTACACGCATAATAATTTTTACAAAGTATCAACATTTTTATGTCCCGACTTGCCAGGAAAAAAATGTATGAAATCGTGACTTATATTTAGTTTTGAACTTCATGTCACAGCCTTCATTCAAATTACACAAAAAGGCGAATGAAACATGACTTTGAATCTATGTTGTATATATATTTAATTTTATATACTTAAATAAAGGTAGGTACATTTACCAAAGTTTCAATCCCTAAATTGAAGTATAATTTTAATTTATGTTAATTTCTGATAATTACCCTGTGTTCACCGTCTAGTTTAGTCAAGAGATGATACCTCCAAAAAAGAAGGAAGTTAAATTGGATTATGAAGAGAGGATAAAATAAATAAAATAATCCCAAAGTTTCAACTATAAGGAATACTAAAATGTTTAATTTGTGAAATGCATGTCAAGTTCAGGAATAATAAAATAATTATATAAATATAGAAAAATGTATTTTAACTTATAACATTTGCAAATTGCGTAATGAATAATGAATACAATTTAGACCAGATAAGAAATTCATACTTAAATTAGCCAATAAAAAACACCAATAAATTAATCTGTTGCTAACAAATATATTTACCTCATACGAACTTATTAAATGGTTTTATGTTTGGTCTACCAAAAAGAAATAAGACTAAAAATGTTATGATTTTATTATTGGATTAATTAAATATGATCCCCAGAATCAATGAAAAAATCTACAGTCACAAAACCCGAATACAAGTTCTCAATAAACGTTCCCTTAATTTACGTATTCTGTGAAATTACTTTCAATAGATAAAATTAATTAATTCATAGAATTTAATTTTGAAGGTTTTAGATGGTGAAGGTATATTACTTGTGAAATTGGAAATTTAAATACAGACCGAGTAAATAAATCAAGTAAATTTAACTTCTTCCACGTTTACTAGGTAGCTAAATCAATGCCTTCCAAAAAATCTACAATATTAAGCATTATGTGAATTTTTGCCAAATACCACAAATTTCACGTCTTTGCGAACATTAGACAATGAAATTTTCTTCCTTCGATGCAAATTTTCAAACAGGTACGATTTGAGACAACATGGCGTCATTTTAATTTAGATAATTCCAAAGGTCGGAATTTGTCAATTGTAAGGCAGGGGTTGCCTCCGGGCATCTCACTGAGTAGACTTATATGATATTATCGTCATAATATAAATATACATGTGGAAATATAATAAGGTAAACCAAGATAATGGAATTCGTAGTTAGGTGGGACTTTTTCAAACAAAAACTACACAAAAATGTTAGAAAATCGATCTTGGAGCACCATGACATAATAATCATGACATTTTTAAGCCAATTTTAACCCCTCACAGGTTGGTTTGGTGAACAACATCTTGCTTGATATGTCTTTTCGTTACACACTGTAATGTTTTTTCTCACCAGTTTTGACTTCGTATTTGGAAACGGTCGCTCAGCTTTTAGATTATCTCGCTAGGCGTCCGATTATGCATTTCCAGGCGAATAAAAAAAATCTGAAATTTGTGATCTTATGAATTTGTGATATTTATATGACCCATTATAAAATATGTTGCAACCTTATACATGACTGGAAATTAGCACTATTGAGTATATAAAAAAATAAAAATATTAAGTTTATGAAAAAAAAAGTTTACATACTATATGGAAATTAGCACTATTGAGTATATAAAAAAATAAAAATATTAAGTTTATGAAAAAAGAAGTTTACATATTATATATACACAGCAGTTAATTGATGAGTGTAAATAAAGAATAAAAAGTTAGTACCTGCAAGTGAAAAAAATGGGAAAGAATATCTTTAAACATATATATTAAACTAAGAAGTTACAAAATGAAAAGATGTTTTAATTTTTTAAATATAAAAAAATAACAATCTAATTAAAAGTATATATATACTTAAACAAAAAGTAGTAAAAAGTCAACATAGAAAGCAAGATCAAATGAACGATAATTGAAAATGTAAATACATATGCAATATATAGGTGCATAAATATAACACTCTCCTAGCACAAAAGCTAGTCTCTTTTTTGGTAAGTTAGTTAAGTAAATTATAAATAGATTGTAATAGAAACAAAAAAAAGTGAAAAACCATGACATAACTAATGCACGTCGTTCGCCATCTTAAAATAATTAAATATAGTTGATAAATATACATTATACTTTATGTTAAAAATAACAGCTAGGTATTTGGGAATAGTTATTTCCGAGTACATGGAGTCGATTGAAGAGTAGGCATACTGTTCGCGAATTGTATAAACTAATCGGACGTACTTAACCTTGGACCTTGGCCGTAGGTGCCTTGTTAGGAATGAAAGATAATAGTTTACGGAATAAAATTTACGAAAATGGCGAAATTAATTTGTTTAAAATCAGGTAGGTGAAAAAATAAAAGTTTCTCGATTTCGTCAGATGGAGCTCGCCCGTCCCGACCGTCTAGCGTAAATTCCAGGTAGAAAGGTGGAATTTGATACGGTCGTTCATAGTCGAAATATCTGAGTTTAGGTGTATTTGATACGGCTTGATATAAATGTATGGAAAATTAAATGATCGAAAAGTATGCAATACTTTATACCGAATTGTAGAGTTTTTGAAAACACGATGATTGGTGAAGACCATAGCGAGATCGGTTCCGTCTATCCGGTATCGTCTTACCATGTCGCGCGGGCCAGATTCAAACCTTCGCGCGTTTGAAGCTGTCTGGAGAATTTCCAAGTACAATAGCGAACGTCCCGAGAGCTCGTCGCGGAAACCACCAACCCTCGTGGATTTGAGTTTTTTATCTGCTTTTACATAAAAAACGTAAAAAAAATAAGAAAATAATTTTCTATATAAAATACATAAATATACCAACTTTCCACGTAATCATTTCGCTCGAGAAGATTCAAAGGTTGGGTGAAAATGTCAGTTAGTCCGAAAATTATGAAATAAATTACACGTGCAACAGATTCTAAATTCACATAGTTTAAACTAATAGGAGTATAGTGGATCGGACTTTCAAATATAAAAAGATCAAATTCAAATGTTAAATATTTTCTATAAATATCGTAAAATTTATAAATTTGAATATCAATTGAATGTAGTTATGCAGAAAGCAGCCAGTTCACAATTTTGAAAAAATGAGATATTGGTGTTATCGGGTGCAGTAAGGTCAATTCTATGTTCTGCTTAAAACAGTCAGACCGCTTTCATACAAAAAGTTGTTTTAATCACCTTCTGAAAATGGTATCAATCACAAAAACGGTATTTCTCAATTTGCTGAAAACACCCACAGCAGTAGAAAATCTTAACGAATTAAAAAATCATTAAAACTGGTCAAATACGTAGTTAAATTCTTGTTTGAAATGTAAAAAAAAACTAATATATTCCTTGTTTATCATTTGTTTAAGTCAAAAACATTCCAAATGTTGTGGAGATTTGTTTATTCACTCTTTTCACAAATATGCTATTATCTCAGTTTCACTTTTCTATGGCTGGCTGTTTCTGCGTAACTACGTTCAATTAGATTAACTAGATTCTATCCTCAATTAAAAATATGACTAACATAAATACCAAATGGTATCCAATACATACATAATGAGCTTGTCTGTATAGTACATCATAATATGTGTAAGAATTATAAACTTATAATGTAGTTTATATTTTTAATTGAATCGGCATTCACTTCGTAACACTTCATTATAAATTATTATGAAAATAAAACTTTGTTATCAGTGTTACACAGTGTGAGTTTTATATCACCCGTCGATGGGAGGAGTGCTCTCCCGAAACTATAGTTGTGTTCTTGTAAAAGAATAAAATTGTGTAACACTGATAACAAAGTTTTATTTTCATAATAATTTAGTTTGTATTTTACTACTTTTTAACTATGTTGTGCAAATAGGCTACGGCCGTTCATAGAATACTCCTGATTTATCACGAACAAGTCGGGTCATGAAAACTAATAATTCTGCTTTAGTAAAGTTGTAGTGCCTGACCAAAATAAGATTTTGGACCGAAGCCGTATTTCGGCTTCAGTTTAAAGTTACTTCAAAACGCCTGAAATTAAAAGTTTTTATTGTTTAACCTTATGAGTTCATTCAAATAAGCAATAAATAAAATACTCAATGAGAAAAAGGCAAAAAAATATAAGTATTTTTCTATATTTTTAGCGATTTTAGGTTCGTCGTTATGTTATGCATATAGGTAACTCACAACACTCAACACCCGAAAACTGAAACAAACTCAGGGACACGCAGAATAACGAACCATAAGATGCACCCGAGTACAGCCGAACATTCCGACCGCAGGCTTCGGCTGAGCCGAACTTTTGTCCGAAACCGGAACCGCTGCCAAAACTAGTATTATTGGCTGAAACTGGCTGGAACCTATTAAATTGTGGGTTATGTGCATTAAATAATATAAAAAATTAGAATTGCAACAGACTCTGTTTGTGAAGAAAAATTGTGTATCGCTGCATTAGCAAATATCGATGATTGATGGTGACACTGTAAACAGAGAGAAGAGATGACCGCTTACGAAAACAAACAATTATTTAAGCTCTCAAACAGAAATTTAGATTGTTCTTTTCTAAATCAAACTGTAAGAATACGTTTTTCTTTTCACATCCTGTTTACCTTTTATCTAATACGAGGTAAACCCGGCATTGTTTTTTGCTATTGCTAGACTTGAGTACATACTCGTATATACAGGATGTCCCAGAAGTCGACGTCAAGCCGGAAACAGATGATAGAGAAGTCACGCTAGTTATGAGAAAAATGAAAAAAAATTCTATGTTTCGTATTTTTTAAATTTTAGGCATTTAAAAAAAATCGTGGAAATCAACACACGGTGATGGTCTTTTAACTCCCGTTATTACAAATCTTTACTTTTTTCATGTTTTTATAAACATATAATGTAAATAATATAAGCTTCTGTAAATTGTTATGTAATTATATACATACATTTAAATAAAGTTAAATAATGCTATATAATAAATTGTTACATAATTATTTAATATAATGCTATTGTAAATTGTTGCCTAAAGTTAAAAACTAACTGCTCCAGCTTGAAAGAAAATGTTGCTTTTTGCCCAACCAAGTATTCAAAATCAATATGTCTACCGGTTTCGAGACGTACCCGTTCCTTCGTCAGGGCACCAATTAAACCAAAATGCAAAATCCACTATACACCTTCGCCACAGTTGTTGCACAAAAATATAAAACCAACGCGACATGCATTTTTATAGACATAAAATTATATACAAGTAATAATTTTAGTATAGGTACATAGAAAAGTCGGTGAGTGGTTACATACAAATATTTAATAACATTTAGTAAAATATTTGACCACTAAGTTAATGCTTTAAATATTAATAATAAAATATGATCCTTTAATGTTTTATAATTTACGGAGTTAAGGTTAAGACAAAATACCATATTAAAAGTTTTTAGTAACGGATTTAATCTCTCGTCTGATTCGGATCCGATGCCAACTAAACGTAGTTATGCAGAAAGCAGCCAGCTATAGAAGAACGAAACTGAGATTATAGCACTTTTAGAAAAGAGTGGATATGTTGAATGTTTTTTACCTTGACAAATTATTAATAATGCATATATTCGATTTTTTATAACACAAAAATAATTTTAAAACGTATTTGACCAGTTTTAATAATTTTGAAAGTCTAGCTGACCACACAACCTAAGATAAGCGGTTTGCAGAAAACAGCCAGCCCCAGGAAAACTCTGATGTATGTTGTGTCATAATGTATTGAACATGTTATTTTATATTTGTATTAGGGCACTTAATTGTTATCACTCAATTAATTTGTTATAATAACTTTAAGAATATTTAAATTACGCGTTAAGGGAAATTTTGTGATTTTCTAAAGTTCATAATACCCCATGCAGACTTTGAATGCATGAGGTGACAAAACATATATATTATAACAGATATTGGCAAAACATATGCAGCAACCAATTCGATATAATTACCGCTCTCCGGCTAGGATCTCTACTCAATTAAAGATCTCTTTAATGGACTGTATAAAAATATTTTTATTCCAGTAAACACAGTGTAAGCTCTGTGACGACCTTTTGACTCGAGGAGAAAACAAAAAAAAGTAAAGTTACAGGCCCCGTGCTATCTATACATATATATATATATATATATATATCTCTATATATTATATATATATATATATCTCTATATATTATATACTATGCCAAGAGTACCCACCAAAGCAACAATTATCTGTTGTTGCACTCTCAAAAACCAACAAGATTTAAATTAAGAACTCCATTTAAAGAAAAACTTAACAGACATTTTTGATTAATGAATTTATAACATTAAAATACTTGTGTATTTACCCACTTTAATTTATTTTAGATAATTAGATTTTTAGATGTATTAATCTTCCCATTAGCATCTATATCGTAAGATTTTTCTAGTGTTTTGGGTGTTTTCGGCGAAATGTACAATTCCGTTTTGGTTATCAAAACTATTTTCAGTAGGTAATTATTACAGTTTTTTGTATGAAAGCGGTCTTGTTGTTTTTAGCGTAATATAGAATTCACCTTACTGAACCCGATTGAAAATCGCGGACTGGCTGCTTTCTGCGTAACTACGTTCAACTGATAGTATCACATAAAGGTCCCCTATAACCACAGCGAAAGTTCTCAAATATCTCCCTCTCAGTTGGAGGTTTAATCTCTCTAAAGGTTTCATATTGCAACTTCATAGCTTCATATATTGGGATATTCAGACAAACGGGTGGTTTATATTTATTGCTTTTTCGAGATCCAACATGGCGGTGCTAATTTTTTTTTAAATCGATTTCGTTCGCTTTTCATCACTGCTTATTTTTCCTGATTCTCTAAACCGTAGTTTATCTCTTAAAGACTGTGGTAAATAATTCCTTTGCCTGCGGTGATGTAACATCGTGTTATCACAGGCAAAAGACGGAATATTCTAACGTTCAGACATAAAAAAAAAAACATGGAGACATACATCTCAATGGAAGAAAGCAAACATCACACCCATATTTAAATCTGGATAAAAAAATGACGCAAACAACTATAGGCCAATTTCAATACTATCGACATTCGCTAAATTATTTGAAAAAATTATTCCATGCAGTAAAATCCTATATCTGTCCTCATTAACATGGCTTTTTCTCCGGACGCTCGACCGCTACAAACCTTACTTTATTTACAAATGATATTTTAAACACAATGGAAAGTGGTTTCCAAACTGATGCTATATATACTGACTACAGTAAAGCCTTTGACAAATTTGATTATTCAGTCTTAACACGCAAACTTTTGGCTATAGGTATACATGGTGATCTTTTGCGCTGGCTGATATCATATATTAGTAATCGATGTCAATCGGTAGTAATTGGTGGGTATAATTCTGACTCGGCAGAAATCTCCTCTGGTGTTCCCCAGGGAAGTCTACTCGGTCCCCTATTATTTCTTATATATATAAATGACATTGATGTTTGCTTTCGTTATTCAAATTTTTTTCTTTATGCCAATGATATGAAAATATACGCTAAAGGAAAATAAAAATTCTTAATTTTGATTACAAACTAAACAATAATGTACTAATGAGAAAGCACGAAATTAAAGATCTTGGGATTGTTTTAGACTCAAAACTACTTTTTGAATCGAATATCAATAAAATTACCTCCAAAGCATTGAGCATGTTAGGTTTCATAATTCGAATGAGTAAACACTTTGATAATCCAAAGGCCCTTATTTCATTGTATTATACATTTGTCAGAAGCCATTTGGAATACGCCTCTCAGTTATGGAATCCCCAGTATGCCATATATATAAGTAGAATAGAAAATATTCAAAACAAATTAAAAAAGTACCTTAAATACAAAACCGGTATTTCTTATGTATCTACTCTCACTACCTCCACCTTCCATGGAATCATTTCTCTACAATACCGCAGAGTGTGTGCGGACCAACTACTGCTGTACAAAATTATGACAGGAATGTTTGACTGTACAGAGCTGCTTGGTTTAATAACAATACATGTGCCAGCCAGGATTTGTAGACGGTACCACCTGTTTCATGTACCAATAAGTAAAACATCGTTTGTTAAAAATGCTTTTTTTCGTAGGACTTTTTCAATGTACGATACAAAATTTAAAGTAAAGATTACACAAGCATCACGATGTCAGATTTAAAATTTACACTAAAAATGTATTATGTAACTTAGTAGACATTATAATAAAGAATATGTACATCCCCTCCTTATCCTCTCTTCAAGCATTTTTGTCCTTATCCCGCCCAATTTACAGTAACTTAATGTTCTTAAAAGAAATATTTAAAAAATCTTTGATTATTGAGTACATGAAAATAACATTTTTACATGTATAAATTGTATGTATTTATTTGATATGTAATATATTTTCTTTACCAACTTTGTATACTATGTGGAAATCTGTTATTAGTTCTGAGTTTATACACTTTATCTGTTTGTTTACTAAAAATATGTATGTAGAACTGTTGATTTCCCAAATAAAATAATACTGTTCAATGATTTCTGTTTCATAATTTATGAAAATAAATATATAATTTAGCCCTGATACAACAAAATAAATGTAAAATTATAAATACATCAATACATGCATGCGTCCCCCATCATTGTAAATAACCGAGTGAATATGTTTTACACAAACATCGGTCACAAAGCAGCGTCTCTGTCTTCCTTGTTATGAGTTTTATCTTCGTGCTCTCCCTTACAAAGATTTATTGGTGTATTGGCGTCACGCTCATTCTTCGCGTAGCAAGAATAAATAGTTGTTGTAATAAAATCCAGATGAGTTTACAAATTAAACTTTTAAAATCCGGTGTGAAAATGTCCATTTGAAGATTACAAAAAATACAACTTTATCATTTAAACGAAAAGAGAGATATATCAAGTCTAAGAGATATATCAAGTTGAAACCGTTTCAAAAAACATTTTAATTTGAGAAACGGTAACTGTTACTGCTACTCCTATTAAATACCCGAAACGCCCATCTTTAATATGCATGTCATATACAACGTATCGTATTTATGTATTTATTTTTTGTACGTATATAATTAAATTTTTTAAAATAAATTTTACAGGTACGCACAATCATTTTTTTTTTCTTACTTTGCTTTGTGTGTGCGTAACAATAAGTTTTCATATAAGACATTCAACTAACGCAAACGGGTTGTGAACAACTAAGTCATGCCAGTAAAGTCGGGTAAAGCGGATCAGAGGACCGGGGTTCGAACCCCATTCTACTCCAACTTGATTCCTATTTTTCAATTGTGAGCTATTTACAACTCAACTGCGTCAAAAAGGCCGCAAAATTTTAATCTGATATATTATTATGTATTTCACTTATAGCGTTAGCGTTAGTTATTTTAAGGCTTAGGCTAACATATTAGTATTTACATATCAAAACAGAGGTGTACAACATTTTAAAGAAAATAATATACGTATAAGGTGATACGTTGATATTGATTGATGAAATCTTGTTCCTGTCTACAAACATTTGGACAAACTCAAATTGATGTTGAAATTATTTTCGTCTGTATTCTGTGAAAACTAACAATTATTTTTTTAACTTAATGTAGTTTTTTTACGAAAAAAGCAAAATAAAAAAAACCGTCTTACTGTATAGAATTGCTTCTAATATCGACGTATTCCATATTAGCAAGGCTGCAAAGACAGATTCCTCTAAATTTTCCATTTCGCTCATATAAAATTTAACCACTGCTTCTAATGCCTCCCGATGAATAATTATTATTCTATATACTTTTTTTTTAAAAGGGGTTTTTTGATTAGTTATGATAGAAAAAACGGTTTTCTTGATAAAAAACTAAAGATACATAAAAAAATGGCCACTTGGAGTAGAAACTTAGGTATTAAATATCTACCTCATATCGAGGCCATATATTGATAGAATGCATTAAGACAACAGTCTTTATATATTTCAAATATTTTTTAATGTAGGCGCAAGATGTTGATTTCCAATTAATTGCTTTGCCTAGAATAAAGATTACTCTTTCAAAGCTTTAAAATAAATTCAAAAAAAAAAATTTTTGAAGGAATAGTGCGTTGAAAGGATAAAATAGCTTTAAATGCGATTATCTCGGTACTCGTTTTAATGACTTAATGCGTTCTGTCAGTAAAGTCTTGATATCAAAAACGGACATTTATTCGCCATTTTTGCATCGAAAGCGGACATTCCATTCACTATGGACGCCAAGTGTCATGGCGGCCGTTATTTCGTATTCTTTTGTCAGTTTAAAATCAACCGCCGAAGTGGGAGCGTCTTGTCATTTTTAGAGTTTAGGATAGTGTTACTATGTAGTAAAAGTATAAAATAAAAATGTATTTCTATAATTATACTGAACATTATTTTATGAATCTTGATCATAGTAAATATCCTTTTTAAAAACGGGCACTTACAGTTCTATGGGCATAAAAATGGATAATCTCATGTTTTGGTTTTAAAAACGGACAAATCCATTTTAAAATAGTATTTTTATTATAACGTTATCGTTTTCAAGCTATAAATAACATAATTTAAAAATTAGAAGTTCATAAACTCTCCTAAATCCATGTTCAGGGATCAAAGAGTTAAGCGGCTTTACATACAAAGCAGTATTTAAAAAAAATGTTTAATAGCAATATTATAAGTACAAAAATATTAAGATCAAAAATGGTATCTATATTTAGTATTACGAGGGTTAAAAAATTTAAGTGTGCCAAATTCTTCAGTAGGAAGAAAAATTAGTATATTTTTGAAATATGCCATGTATGTTATTGACTTGTTTAATGACTTAGCTCTCGGCTACAAACAGAAGTCGAGTCTCATTAGCATTAATAATCATGTTTTTTTGTTTTTTAAAGTAATAACCCGCTAAGCCTCTATTTTGAGGCTTGTCAGCAGGTGGGATAGAGGGATATGGAAGGAGGTAATGAAAAATATACCACAACACCCAAACCAATTGAGAAAAAAATCTTTCTTTAGTTTTATTCTTGCAACTGGCGGGGATCGAACCCGCGACGCCAGATTCACAGTTGGCCGTCTAAACAACTGCGCTACAGCTACGCTATGTTAAAAAAAAAAACTCTCATAATACACGTAACACACACACCACACTCCAAACTCGCAAAACAATGACAATACTGTCACAGATAAAATTATCTGTAGACACCTACTGTTATTATACCTTGTCCTGTTTAGAAATGTGTATTATATATTGTGTTATGTATGTGATTGGTGCTGTGTTAGGCTTATGTTTTTTTAAATGATACCCACTTAACAGTGTGTGCACAACAGTAAATATAAATAAATGTGCCGTGTAATCAATGTTATTCCTACATTTTTTTGAAAGTCGAATAAAATGTATTACTAAATGTTATTAAATATTTGTATATAACCACTTACCGACTTTTCTATGTCTACCGATTTCGAGACGTACCCGTCTCTTCGTCAGGGCACAAATTAAACCAACATGCAAAACCCACTATACACCTTCACTATAGTTAAGACAGGATTGATAAAAATAAATATTGAGGGATGTGATATTATATTATACTTAATTGTTAGTTTTTTTATAATGTTTTGCTTTTAAGACCGTACTCGCTGATAAAATATTATTAATATTTAAAGCATTAACATTGTGGTCAAACATTCAGATATAGGTTTATTTTGTTTGTTTTATATACTAAAAAATATGTCATACAATACAACATGACATGATTGTCATTAATTTAAAGTTATGTTTGTTATTACGACATCAGCATTCTTACTTTAAAAATGAAATTATTATTTTGTGTTAGACACGACATGTATCTGCTTCCCCGTTCTCGTATTTTATACGAACATGTTATCTTTGAATATTTCCTCACTACAAGTACAAACATAAATTCAAGATAGAACCTTCCTCATTAGCGTACGAATCCACAGACATTTTTCGTTTTCAGGTAAAATTTTGCTCTGAAATTTACGTAGAGCTTTTCTTTTATTTTTCACTGAAATCAGCCCCCTTTACACCCCGAGGTATTTGCTTCGGAAAATGAATGAATGGGTCGTATAATTACACGAAGACTGAGGAGTGCGCCCGGTAAGAGCCTCAATGATTTTTTTAAAACTTTGTGAACCTCCAATATTAGGGTAACCGGTAAATTGGCATAAAATCTACGTTTCGAATAAAATTTACCGAAATCAATTTGCCCTCTTACAATTTTCGCATTTAAAATTACTGAAATAAATTACAAATTCACGGAAATTTCTATGGAAATGTTCTTATTATTTCTTAATATTCACCTATTGAAACGGATAATTAGATTTTTTTATTGAACATATTTGTCATTTAAAAGAAAGCGGATAAAATCCCCAATATTTAAAAAAAATCGTTTTCTTTCCTGCACGTAATAGGCAAATATCACGGTTTTTTACAATTTTAAATTAATAAGGGTCTATGAAATACCGTCGAGTAAAAAAAATATTTGTACTTATTAGTTGCAGATTTTTATTTTTTTATTTATTATTTACAATTACCGCAAAAACGGTCAACTGTATGGCCATGCCGCTTATACGTCACGATTCAGTTTAAATATAAACTCTGTTTTTGACCCTTTAAATTTAAAAAGAACATCGTCACGAATCTTGTCGTCACAATAGTGAAGGCCAAGCATGTCGCGTTTTTTATGACATATTTTTTTACAATTTAATTTTCAAGTTATAAATTGAAATATTTCTCCACAATATCCATATTGATTTTGAAAATACATTTTTTTTTAAAAATCCATTTCACATATTTTTATTGGTATTCGTAGTATGTGAAATGTCTCTATTATGTTAAGTGTATTCTATTGATAACCAATCATAGATGATCAGTCTAACGCTTCAGGTACCAGTCTGATGACAGTAAAATGTCGCAGTTTAAAAACACTCTTCTAACAATCAAACCCCAGAGCTTGGACGTACGAGTACACATTGATAAATGCATAACTAATATTTTTTATTAATCCAAAATATTGACTTAACTTTTGAAAAAATAAGAAGTTTTCCCTTCTATTTACTCGCTACTAAAATACTAATTTACTAAAACCCTTAATAATTTTTTCAAAACTAACGTTTGTACAGCAATTGATGAAGTCTGTCAAAAATAATGAACAGCTGCCCATTAAATGATGGTTTTAATTAAACTCGTTTATTTTTCACGTCAATTTTATTTTTAATTTATTTCAAAATACATAAAACTAAATAACGAGAATTTTTCTGATTTAAAAACGTAGATTGAAGTTAAATTAATGTACCATTTTACGTAATACAATATATTATTTGAATAAATACAATAGAAGTATCGCACCCTGTTTACTGTAATAACGAGTATTGTAAAAAATTGTATCTTTACATTAATTAAAATATTATTACCACATTCATTTTTCTTCTTATTTGTACGAGTTTCGCTTAGTTCTTTTTACAGATGAAGCATTTTAAAGCATGTTAATAATTTGCTTATAATTTTCTTTTCTATCCGTTTAAACTGTGTAACGCAACACTTGATTTTTTTTTATTAGCGTATCTTAAAAAAAAACTTCATTCTTACTGGGTATATTGATTCGTTTAAATGTTCTACAATATTATGTATATCATGTAATCTTTATATTTTTACAAGTTATATGTAGGAATATGTATTTGAATGTACCGAATGCTACAATTTATTTCTTACTTTATATATTTTATAATCAACAGTTCTACATACATATGTATAGTAAACAATATATATATTATTTAAACGCAGAACCAATAACATATTTCCACGAATTAAGAAAAACAATAAATAACAAACTAACTTAAGGAAATAAATAAAAAATAATATAAATATCAGGAAAAGACGGTTAGTTAGTGGATTATATATATATATATGAATTACTTTAAGACCGTATATTTATTTACGGAGCCGATTGATCAACAATATTTTGAGTTTGTCCATTTTTTTGTAGATGAGAACTGAATATAGCCTTCTAGGGAGTCAGAGAAGATAAATAAAATATAATAATAGAGATGGAGAAAACTTTAGAGAAAGGAACATGTTATTTGCTGGTTTCACCATTCTGCCTATGATTGAACATCCGTGTGTCTTCAATTCATCCAACTGTAAACTGTAATTAATAAATGAATAAAAATAAATAAATATGGAAGAATTGAATCGCATGTATATTGACTGTAATTCCCGGCAGAAATAGATACTAACCCCAAACTCATTTATTCACCACTACCTTTTTGTTTCGCAAAAAGTTTGCCAAATTGTATTGTTCCCTACATCCGCATACACAACCTTTCACAACTCAATTACTTTGAATGGAATAATATAGGCATTTAAGGAAATTAATTACGGAAGTAGCCATGATTTTAACCGAATTGTATTGCTTAATTTGTTTTTGACTGTGCATATTAATAAATCTTTTTTGGGTAAATATTATTTTTTCTAACTGTTTTTCTGATTTATTTTGTGTTATTTTCTGTTATTTTTTTTTACGGACATATTTTTCATTAGGGTATAAATTATAATTTTTGTTTTTATTGTTAGTAAAAATCATGCATGCTTTTGTATAATACAAAGCTAAATCGACTGCGCCGTTCAACCATTTTACTGGAATAAAATTATGCACAACCTGGTTGTGGTCCCTTGGCTAATGTTGCGGACTCACAGATCAGAAGTCCGAGGTTCAAACCCCATTCTACCAAAACTTGGTTCCCGTTTTCCAATACTTAGTTTTTTTTATAATTCATTGGAAATATCCACTTAAGTTGGAATATTTGTGTGAATCATAAGACTAATATTTCTTTAAAAAAAGGAAACTATTATAAATACTGAGCATTTGCCAGAGCAAACATAACGTTTATATACTCTTTGTATTAAAATCTAAATAAGTTCTAAATGTTTTTGAACATTTTATCATTATGTGTGTATGCTTATAACAGAAATAACATTTATATAGTGATAAAAGATTTGTGCAATGTCCTTACTCAAAGTTTCTTTTAATTAATTACACTACGAGTATGTCTTTCTTGACTTCTTTACCCATTAATATTTTTGTTCCATAAATTAAAATCGTTTCTTTTGCTATCCACACGATCCTTATTTTCAAACAAATGTGCACGCTTTCTAATATTGTCCGTAAAGCTCACCTTAGCTTTGTGTTCTGCATAAAACTCTAGGTTTGTGCATTATTTATATTCATGTCCGCATCAAAAATAATATAAAATTTGGACGGCATTAAGCTTACTAATTTCTGTTTTTTTTAGCATGTTACGCCTTCATTATTAAGGTTACCAGAACTCCGTTGTGTAAATATTATTTGCCTCTGGTGATAATTTTATTATTCTCACTAGACCAATGTAACTGTCGGTATTTTACATTTTATTGTTAATTTTATTTTTTTTAAATCATTTTTTTTTTTAATCCGTTAGGGTTGTATAATAAATATAAGGTCTAGTCATGTGATATCTCGTCTAGTAAGTGTAGTCATCACGTGCTTTTTCAGGTTCATTTTAAATTTGTCTCCAGTGTAATTTTGCAAGTGGTAAGGTAAGCCATCGTAGTGTTTAAGTCCGTTGTATACTATTTTTGACTGTCCTACGTTTATCAATAATGTTTTGAGTTTGCCCAGATTTTTGTAAAGAACAACTGAATTCAACCCTTAGGAAGCTGTTAATATTAACATACCCCAACAGAGATGGAGAAAATTTTAGAGAAGGGAATATAAAAGTCAAGGCAACTGTGGGGCTTATGCCCTGTCATTGGCTGGTTTAAGTAGCCACTTTACACACTGTGTAACATTCACCATTTTGCCTTTATTTCAACATCTTTATTCCTTCAATTCTTCCATCTGTTAATGTTCGTGAAATTAAAGAGCTGAAACCTATATTGATGTGGGTGAGATTTATCTGAATGAATTATTTCACCCACATACTATTTCTATTATATTTATTTTTATTTAAGTAAAACTTTTTACTGGGCAACGCCTGAGTTTTTTTTTTATTTTCATACTTTTTATTTTACCAGGCGGATTTATCGACAATGTTTGAGTTTGAGTTTGTCCAAATTCTTGTAGACTAGAACTGGAACTCTAGAGAGCTGGAACTCCCTTCTCTAAAATGTCCTACGTTTGTTTTTGCTTTTTAATGTGTTAATGTTGTTTTTGTCTGATTATATTTATGTATGTCAGCATTTTTGGTTGATGTTATGTCTCGTCGTAAATATCGTTCAGTGCAATTTTGTGTACAATTTTCATTGCCTCAATTGTCGTCGAGTATTTTATGTTAAACTGGTGATTTTTTTCGAACACTTCTGTAGTAGGGGTAAGGTAGGGTACGTTGTATGTTAGTTTAATTATTTTATTTTGTTGTCTTTGAATCCCTGTCATGTCTATATTTTTACCGCTTCCATAGAAGGCGATCATGTAGCTCGATTTGCGTTTAAAATAAGCTTCGTACATCATGATTTTGACCTTTTTTGATATGAGGTCTTTAATTTTGTAGAAGTGGCTATATGCCATGACTTTGTTGAATCTGTCTATCTGTTTCGTCCATTTTAGTTGTCTGCCCATGATGAGTCTTGGGTATCTATTGGATTCTGAAACGTGTTTGCTACAAATACATGGTTTTACAGGGCCAGATAGTGAAACTTCAGAGGAACATTCTTCATGGTACGCTTTGAAAAAAATACATATAAAATTTTTCCAAAAAGATATTGAAAAAAATAAAAAATAAAATTATGATCTCAAAATTCAGTGAATCCTTAATTTCTCGGACTAGCATCCCTTCCGCAAACCCCTTACCCCTCCCCGACAGCGAAAATTGCGATAAAAACATATTTGACCAACGAAGTTATACGCACCAGAACTGGACAGGGGAAGCGGCTGGGTAGGAGAGGGGTAGTGGTTTGTGGAGGGACTGATTGTTCGAGAAATTAAGGATTTACTAAATTTTGAGATCACTATTTAAAAAAAAAAAGTTAAATGACTCTGTGGAAAAAAATTACTTGAAGTTTTTTAAAGCTTACTATGAAAAATGTTCCTCTGAAGTTTCGCGGTCTGGTCCTGAAAACCCGTGTATATTTCGTCCCATTAACTGTGGGATGTGCCTCCGAACAAAACTACCTAAGTCATTATCAAAATAATAAGCAACCTCATGTCTTGACTTTGCCTAAATTGTAAAAGTTCTTTTGTGTAGAAGCTTCCGGAATGTTTATTCCGCAAGGAAACATTGTTCCGTAATAATATTTTGGAACAAGGCACTTAGTAATTTTCGAGCACCGCACACGAAATGCTATTTACATAATATTATACATAGTAGTGGTACGGAGGTGGCTTTTATGAAAGTCGTTTTCTATTCTTCGTGTGCACCGCTGACGCTGTACAATGTACAACTGTACACCGTACATACACTGGCCCTGCGCTGGCGCTGTGCGCGCTTCATTTGTTAAGGATTTTAAAGTGAATTCTCAACAAACTAGTATGCAATTCTTTCAGAAACTTTGTAAACAAATTTACGTTTTCCTAGCTTTAGTAAAGAAACTTATTCTGTTCAAAGTATTTTATTGTGACCTTAGTAGCATTGTTGATTCGTAGCATCTTCGAGATTGATTTCTCGCTTAGGTAATACTTTTTACGGAGTGCAAGAATAATAAGTATTTTAATATGTTGCCACTTGCCACTATTATTGGGCTTTTTGGTTCTTCTTTTGTAGCGTTTAGTTATAAAGTATTGAAAAACCCGCCTACTTACTCGAATCTGTTTTAAAGGTCTGTGGCCTCTTTTCAAACCTGCATATTGCAAAAACAATTTTTTTTAGCAGTAATGAACGATAATTAAAACAAAAAAATCTTAATAGATTCGCGTTTTGTTTATTTTTTTAATTTAATTACTGCTTTCAATGCCCCGATCGCCGCCACAGCAACCTTAGTATATACAGTAAATTTGTCTGTCACCCTCAAAAAATTTTTCCCAATTCTGACAGCGATGGGGTTTGTTAATTCATTTGTTAGTAAACCGGACGAAACAAGTCCGATCGGGAGTACCAGAACCGTTACCACCTCTCCACCAGCTAAATAAGTCAAACCCATGAAGCCCAAAAAAGAAAATCATTGTTCATAAATTCGCTCTATTCCTAGCACCATCCTATTCAAGACGAAAACCTAGCATCGATCTATTCAAAATCTAGCATTCTAGTCAAGACATATCAACTAATCTATCAACCGACCTATCAACCAAACTAACAACCAAACGTATTAACCACACGCAATATGAAAACCAAATCCTATCTAGAACAGCGTACCCAATAACCCACCACGGCGGTGAAGGAGCAGCACAGTCCGACCCCCGACCGATACGCGCCTCCCAGCTTACTCGTTGGTGTATTAGTAGATAAACCCCCTTCCATTTTACGGAAATAGGCAATACATGACTTGAGTTCGGTTTTGCATTGCCGCCATGAAGATCATCCTATTTATAATCCCGTTAGAGCCAAAAAATAAAAAAAAACAATGTGCATTTAGATTCGTCGAAGGGCATTCCACCTTTCTACCCATGCGCTAGCAAATTTTGCAAGTTTACTAAAATTGTTCGAATTGCAGAAGAAATCGGAATTCCATGTCGGTCTCATTACCTCCGTCAAGCCATCGAATATTGTTTCTCTTTCCACGTCAAAAATAGGACATCTCCAAAGGATGTGTTGAGCTGTCTGAATGCTCAACCCGCACACGCAGTCAGGATCTTCAGCAAGGGCGAATTCATAGAGTTTGCCCCTAAATTCGCCTTGAATTTGAAGTTATAAAGTATTAAAAATAATGATGATCGATAGTATCGTTTTTATTATTGCTTCTTGAAATATATAGATAATAATCGGTTATTCATTACAGCTTTCAGCTAATAATAAATGAACCATAATTAACAGATATTGTGCTCGTGTGCATAACTGCTTAACGAAAATCTGTCGAAAATGGCGAGTTATTTCTGTAGTATCCTTAAACTCCCACCATGGCCTACACATTATTAGATAGGTATGTTACAAATATGTTACTCTTATTTTATTAACATATCCGGCAAAATTGACTTTAAAAGAACTTATATTATAAACATATTTGGTTTGACTATTAAAAAAAAAAAAACATATATTACTTTATACCCAAGATTTATAAAACAAAAATTAAACCTAAAAATTATAAAATACATTCAGTTGAAGTTTAAAACAATTAAAAATATATCTAAAAACAAAAATTAAAAAACAAAATATGAAAATGATTAATATAACAAGTTATTTTTCAATATTTGATTCATTATAGTAAAAGCTTCATCTGCGTAGCATCTATGGGAATATTTTATAATTGTCTCAATCAATGGAGGCTGTTTATTCACAATACATATTCAAACGGTACATTTTTTGTATGATTTCTTCTAGTTGAGCTTTCATTTGCTTATGCCGCGGCTTATTACTGCTTCAGAATTTGACGCCGGTAAGATCAGGGATAGTAATAAAAAAACTACGAAGTAATATTTCAAAATTTTTGGACTTGTCCTCTGAAGCGTAAGACTCCTCACCTCACCTTCAAGTAACGAAAATGATACGCTGTGGATGGTGTACCATGTAGTGTCCTATGAACCTTCTTTTTCAGCCTTGTTCTCTCCACTGCTGGATGAAGGCTTCTTCCAAACGTCTCCATTCCTTCCCATCACCCGCTTTTATCTTCCATGTTTTACCGGTTATCGAGGCAATATCGTCGACCCATCTTTTTGTGACCTTCTAACACTTCTTGTGTTTGCCCAGGGTCTGCACTTTATTATTGTGTGTCCGCATGCTATCATTTTGCTTCGCCAAGTGTCCTGCCCACTACCTTTCTCAATGTTTCTGCACGATTCATGATATCTATGACTTCGGTGCGGCGCCATATTTCTTTATTTCTTTTTCTGTATCTTAGACACACACCGAGCTTTCCATGAATCGTTGCGTTCATTTAAGTTTCTGGCTATTTTTCTGGGTCACAGACACGGTTTCTAGTCCGTACATCGATTAATAGACTTGTCTTTATAAGCAAATAAGGACTTGTTTATTTTCAAAATACAAAAGCTTGCCGAAGGCAGCCAAACTTAGCTCTATTCTTCTTGGCAACTCCGCTGTCTGGTTATCTTTACCAAGTTTGACTTTGTGTCATAACCGCTTCGATTTTATGATTGTTAATTTGTTGTCCTATACACGAAAGGTGCGGAAAGGGAACAATGAATAAATATATATAAAAGTTCGTTTACAAAAGATAAATCATTTAGAGAATGCGCTATCTGGACCGTTTCTTATACAAACCTATTTCCGTGTTTTCTCCGTGGATTATTGCACTAGTGCATTTTTTTATGCACTATAGATATCTAGCATTGGCGTGCCCCTATAGTTAATGTATTTTATAGGAGCTAGGACGATTTAAAAACCGTAAAAAGCGCCTAGTTTTGTCTGCTGTCTTTAAAAGAACAGTATACAAATATGGCAACTATTTTTGGAAAAAGTAAAATAAAAATCGGTTATGTTTTAGGGTGCGGAAAACAGGAACACGAGATCTTGATTTCGACGATTTTCGTTAGGCATAATCAACTCGACGTTTATTTGTCTTTTTTGCACAGTATTCTGGGAGGCACCTGCAAAAAAATGACAGAAAAACTATTGGGTGTTGACATTAGTTGTGTTAATTTTTTTCACAACACAACAAAAAAAAACAAATTATTCAATAATGTATTTTCCTTGAATATTTCGCAACAAATTAGTCAAGAGTGTACTCTTCTTCATTATTTTACAACAAATTAGTTAATAATTTAAAGCATCTTCACCGTACACTGCGCAAATATCGTCAGCAGCTTTGGCAGTTTTATTATCTCGATTAAACGCGAACAAAAGGAGGTGTCGAAAGTACTCGCTTTCGTCCTCTTGACTTGTAGAGCCGAGTATATTTATCTTGTAGTGCAGAAAATTTTCTTTCGAATGACTGACGTATAACCATTACCACTTTGTTTTACTTTTGGTGCTCATTTTCAAAATTAGAAAAAAACAGACACAACATATGCTAATATATTTATTTATTTATTAATTTTAATTTTATTTATTTATGCTTTATTAAGTTAGTTCATAACATCTTAAGTTAGTTCATAACATATAACAATTTTTTTATCAAAATTTCTCAAAAACATATTTTTAAAAATTATTTTTAAATATTTCGATTTTTCCTATTTCCTTTATTTCTTCAGGTAACTCATTGTACAGCTTCAATCCCTTGTACAATGAGTTTTGTGATTCTTTTTTTTTTCCTCATTGGTAATCTTATCTTTTTTTACCCCTTGTTTCATATGTATGACATTGTTAGTTAAATTTTATCATTGTTTTTATTTTATTCACCCCCTTAATTATTTTATTATATTCAAATATCTATTCATCTAACCTCTCTTCGCCTTATCCTTTTAAGTTAATTTCTAGTTGCAACTGAGATATGATCACGAGTCTTGAGTTTCTATAGTAAAACGTAAGTTTAAGATAAGGATACAAATGTAAAGTACGTATTTAATTAAAACATACAATTATTACACTTCAGTTCACTGCGCAACTTCCTTTAGGTTCACCTCTTGATTGCGGTTTCTACATAATAAGGATTTAAGGCTAAAGCTCGGAGTACAACGGCGTTCATAGCTAGGTAAGACTTCTGTGTATTCTCGTTTCTTTGTTTTTGATTCTTAAAGATTTACCGTCACCCTTTGATTAAAGTAAACATCCATAGCTTAAGATACTTTAGATGGTACTGCTTTGAATATCGGGTTACTACACAGTTTATTTCAATTGCATTTACAATGTCGCACAAAAGCTTGAAGAATATCCAGCTCGTAACTTTTATCGCAAGTATTTTAATATGTTTCTGGAAAGTGGTTTCAGTCAAATTTCGATGAAATTATATTTTAAGTGTTTTTTTAGTATGACTCGGAATATGTTATTAGATTGTATGGATACATTCATAGAGAAAAGACCGAGTAAATCGGAAATGACTTAAAAATTGTAAATTCCTGTTGAACAATAATCAAATATTTAAAATCATGTTTATAATTAACGACCTGAACCCGGCAACGCTTCCGTGGCTAGTGTCTCAGACCGGCTCAAAGATCCGTGGTTCGAATACCACTCGACCCCAACCTGATTCCCATTTTATTATAGTGAGTTATTGACAACTCGTTGAAAATGGCCCTCAAAAATGAAATATTTGGGTCAATCATAAGAACGCAAATATTTAGTTTTTATTTAAAAAATAATAATAATGTGTTCTTGTAAAAAAATATTTCTTTTTTCCTCAAGAAGTACATTAATTGGTTTATTATTTTTGATAAAATTTTTAAATTCTTATAAAACTAAACCCCAGCTTATTGAAATATTCAGTGTAAGTTGGCTATCGAAAGTTTACGTGCCATTCCCCCTATTTTGTCGCAAACGAATTATAATCTTATCTATAATACCAAGGCTTCTGGGTGACAAGTTCTGTTTTGTGGATATTTTTAACGTCTGAAGTATTTTCAGAAAAAAAGTTAGCTATTAGGGGAATTATATTTTTAAAAGTATATGTATATCCGTAAGCCGCTCAACTAAAGCAAGAGATTTGTGTATATTAATGGATAGTAAACTCACATTTCAATATCACGTAAATTCAATAGTCGAAAAGCTTGTAAACTGCTTGGGTTTATATTACGCATTTCAAAGCCATTCACTTCACCGCATACTGTCAAACTTCTTTACTTTGCTCATGTTCGTACTCAATTGGAATTTGCTTCAATGGTGTGGCAACCTCAATACGATCTATATATTAATCAGATTGAATGTATCAAAAAAAATTTACTAAAAAACATTAAATATCGCTTTGGTAACAGTTAATGACTATGATACGAGTACTTCCCTAATTCATTTTTAAATGGATTCGTTACAAAAGAGGCGACTTAATTATGATTTAGTTTTCCTTTATAACATTTTGAATAATTTCGTAGACTCACCATACCTAATTGGAAGCGTTGGGTTACGTTGTCCTCTTCATTGTACGAGACTCATTTCACTTTTCCACATACTTAAATTACCCACGAGAATTAATTTATTATCAGTCTTTAATAACTAATATCTATTGTCAAGAAATACACATATGTGGTAAAAAGTGCCAGCGTTCTGGTTCTATTTCACTCACATATCTTTATTCTTTAATAGCCCAGACACGGTAGGTAAAAATACAGTAATATGAAAATGTATATTTATTTGAATGCCCACGTAGAAGGACATATACCATACAAACAAAAAGAAAATGATATTTCGGTAAAATGGTATGTAAAGCAACGAGGTACCATTTAGCCCAGGAATATTAGATCGAAAATAGCCATAAATACAAAATGTTCCATAACCAGCTGATTTTTTGCACATGTGTTTAAGATGTGGTACTTAATTATTACTCAAATCTCCCCACCCCTCCACCGTTTCAACATCGAATCACTTCCGCGCTAGACCTTTACATCAGACGCAGACTGTACAGATGAAGCTTGGCTTTGGCAACGACTGTTTACAGCTGTTTCTGAAGCCTTTTATCAGTCAACTCAATTTCGCATTTATTTTATTCAAGGCACTTATTCCGCAAATATTGTAACTTTTACAGAATGTGTGTAACGCCGCTATTGCAGTAAGCGAAAATCGTATTTTAATTACGCCTTTATAGCGAAACAACGCCGCTCTTTCAACCAATGTTTTTTTTGTAATAAATAAAACCGTAGTTTTGTGATTAAAACGCCATACTCCAGATTCTTCTTGCTGCTTGCGTTTAAAGTTATAACGGTTTTAAATATGTAATATCCCAAATAATGAAATATCTCAAGACGCAAGCGGGGAAGGGGTGGAGAGTTTTGAGTAATAATTAAGTACGTTGAATACATGCACAAAAAATCAGCTGGTTTGCCCAGGAATTTTAAAACATTATAAATTCCTGGGTTAATTGCCAAGCGTCCTTTTGTGAAATAAGCATTGCTTCATTTAATAAAACAATAAAATTGGCTTAATAGAACTTTGCCTAAATGTTTTTTTTTAATTTCTATAAAAAAAACTAAATCATATATACCCTTCTATGTGGGCACAATTAATTTATTGTCAGAAAAAATAAATTTGTTTCGTTTATTCATTTTCCTCTTGAACAATTTACACTCTACTACTTACAGCATCTCAAATTTCCGCCGACGAAATGCTAAATATACATAGTAAAAATTTTTTAAGTATTATTTTAAAATTAAAAACTTTGTTATTCGTTTAATCAATATTAATTAGTATATGACCATTTATCGACTTTGGTAACACTTATTAAAATGTTTGACCGCAAAGTTAATGCTCTGAACATAAATAATATTTATTATTTGTGTTGTTCACTAATAACGAAGTTTTTGTTATTATTATTATTGGTCATGAAGTGTTACAAAGTGAATGCCGATTCAATCAATAAAAAAGTACATTATCGTCCGCAACAGATATTAGATTTTCTATTTGTGAAATAATATTATTTTTATACTTTCTTCAATGATCGCTTACCTATGTCATGTTTGTTTGTTTTCAGTCTCTCCAAGCCAAGTTATCATTCAGTTCAAAGGAAATAGTCGCCCTGAGTTGCTCCTGGTGTAAGGCGGCCTATCACAACAAAGAAGCCTGCTTCAATATGCAAAGAATAGGGGAAGAATGCAATCTAGGTAAGTGGATTTTCTATACCCCGAATAAGTCCCATAGGCTTATTCCAGACCGATCATACAAATCCACACGGCACGGTAGAATTATCTAGGGTCGATTGATTTTATTGTATTTTTTCATTTGATTTATTTTGTGGATTAACTGGCTTGATCTACATCGAAAAGATTCCTTTGTCGGGGCTGAATTAAACACGCAGTACTGTTTGTTAAATGCGGTGAGACTGACTGGAACTCAAAACAATGTCAACTATAAAGGTTTGAAATTTTTTAATGAGTTGCCAGAAAGTCTCAGGTAAGCTACCGTACATTCACGGAGACTGGACCGATGTGCACGTGCAAACCACGAGCCCACTGCGTGATATCGCATGATTGGCCCATTTCACACCAAGGCAAAAAACTTCACGGTATGATAAAATACAATACGGTGGATTGATATTTAATTTTTGCAATTATTAACTCATTTAATGCCTTGCAAACGCAATAACCAGTACACCATGAGATTTTGATAAAATTATCATTGAAATCTCTTTTGTTGAGTTTTACTAATTATTTGAATCGGGTTGTGGTACCGTGGCTAGTGTTGCGGACTCACGGATCAGAGGTCTGAGGTTCGAACCCCACTATATCTCAACTTGATTTCCATTTTTTTAGAGTGAGTTATTTACAACTCGTTGAAAATGGCCACCGACATTGAAATATTAGGGTAAATTATAAGAATGCTAAAATTTCTGTTTTATAAAATAAATGCAAGACAGTAAAAAATACTTATAAATAAATGTACTTAATCACTGCAATGGCTCACATGACTACTTGAAAAATTATATTGAAATCAAATTTAAAATCAACTTTAAAAAGCCAAGATGACTACACTTATCAGACGAGACAACATGACTAGGCCTTATAGGTAATTTTGAATATCTGTATTTAAAAAAAATAAATTAACCGAGGCATTTTTATTGATATTTTTAAGTCATTAACTATGAAGTTTTATAAAATAAAATAAAAATCTTAATATTTCCAAATTTGAATAGGTGCTAACGAGTCTAATAAATGTCAATCCACTATAATTTTACCGTGCCGTTTAGATTGAGATGATATGTGTGAAATAGGCTATTCTCCGTCGAGTATCACGCGGCTGGTTTGTTTATTTGGAAATTCTTGTAATAATGAACAGACTTTAGAAGCATCTCCACTTTTCGATTAAAATGCTTTGTTTATATTACGAATAAAAAATGTAATATGTAGAGTTACAGAAATTTTTTAGTAAGGTTTATTTAAGTTGATTATTAATTATATTTATTTTTAACATAGGGCTTTTACATGACGAGTACAAAATTCAAATTCATAGATCAACAAATCAATTTGAAGGTCTAATAAATCATCATCATTCCCTTTCCGCACCTAATGATGCGTAGGGCACTGCGTTGGTACACCAATTGCAGCGAATCTTAATCATTTTTGTCACTTAAAGGTAAGATGATCAGTCTAACGCTTCAAGTACTAGTCCAGGGACTATGAAATATTCTAGTGTAAAAACACTATTCAAATAAATATTTCATATCAACCATGTCGGGAATCGAACCCGAGACCTCTGGCACGTTAGGCAAATGCGCTGACCATTACACCACGAGGCCGATGAAATCTAATTAATATGTCTCTAAAAAACAGAAATTATTATCAACAATGTGTTCAGTATGTTCAAAAGTTTGTAGACAGGCTGGATTTCTTCCCTAGGGAGTTGTTTTCATCGAAATTTATTGTAATAGAGAGGGAAAACACTTTCGAGAAAGAATTGGAATATGGAAGTCCAGACATTTACGGGGATTATGACCTGGCGTTGGCTGGTTTAAGTGACCGTTTTACACAATGTGTAACATTCATCATTATGCCTATGTTTAAACATCCACATTTCGTCAACTCTTCCATTTGTTAACTTCTGTGAATTAAAAGAGCTGAAAATCTCTCAGACGAATGTGTGGAAAATCAATGTATGACATGGTGACGAATGATGAAATCAAGCGAGAGTGTAAATCTGAGTCAGGTATAATTGATAAAATTAAAAAAAGGGTCTCTGAGATGGTTTGGTCATGTAGAAAGAATGGATGACGTAAGATTGGGAAAACAAGTGTATATGGCGAGAATGAACAGTAACGTGGGACGAGAACGACCCAGAAATACAAAGCAAAATCTTAAGTCTGGTCATGTCAAAAGCAGGCAGAACCGTAGGGGATGTATGACAAGATGTATGAATGTGGAAGAAGCTAGAAATGTATGCCAGGATAGACGTGATGTGGTGGTCCATTCTCTCTTTCTACTCTTACGGGGAAATGGCGTGATGGGATTAGTAGCAGTAGATGTGAAACGTTCATTCGGGTAAATTTGGTGGAGCCTAGTTTAGCCGAGCGAGTATAATACAAACAACCGTGCGTCGCCGCTGTGCTTTGCTGTGCTTTGCTGTGTTTTATTTAGTCCCTAAATTTTAATAATTTAAAACATATTATCGCAACAATATTTCTATTCAGTATGGAAATTACAGTGGACTTTCTATTAATTTATTAGGCAGGTGTCGAAAAATATACGTTTTAATTCATTTTACTCATATTCAGTTCACTTTGCAACCCCGGAACGTTGTTTCCTGCTAATTAAGTACATTATGAGATAAATAAACGTAATTTATAACGGATTGAGGATGCTTTGTGGTGTACTCCCTCGCCCCCTCCCCATTACCCCCTGCTCCGTGCCCCGTACCGCCGGAGGGCTGAACACTGAACACTGAGCCAACAAGCTGCCTAATTACTAACTGCCGCAATGCTTTGTCGGGCAGATGGAATATTTAATTGATGTTGTTTGTATCTTCATCGTGTAATTGATTTGCACCATGGCATTTGTAATATCATGACGCTTATTCGCCTCACTGGGTGCACATGGTTGTACTTTATAAAAGTTTTTCTTCAATAATTTATTGCTGAAGTCTAAAGCGATACTTTCTTAAATCTAATTGCTAAAAAAATAACATTGGCTGACGTTCGTAGCGAGAGCAAAGAGACCGCCCACTAACGAAGACCTAGAAGCAACTGCGCAAAACTGGCGTACTGTAGCAGTGGTACAGGTTACTTTGCCTCTCTTTGTCTCTCTCGCTCGCGAATATACCTGTAGCATCGAGAGTGAGACATAAAACGTGTTTGAGAAAACCGCATATTCGGTATTCTTATTTACCTCATACTTCACTTTGATAAACTTTTGAATGTGTTAGTGATTTATCTCAGATTTGTTTCGGAATGCTTTTTCTATGCCAAAAAATGAATTATCTTTAATTAATAAATAAATATGAATAAATTATTTCAATCGATCCGTAAACGTTAACCGGGGGAAAATTTTAACCCAGTATTTATTATATTTATATATATATTAAAGTTATTAGATGCTCCATGTACTAGCTACATATCACCGGGAAGGGAGAGTTAAAATTTATTCAGCGGCTTTTTAAAGTGAAAATCCTGCAAAAATCAAGTTGAAATTAGTCGGTCTCATGGTTTCAACTAGTTATTGCATTTGCTTTGGAATAAATAAGAAAAAAAATGATTATATATGTATATCAGTGAAGTTCCGTCTATATAGGCAAGCAATATAGGCATTAAATAAAACAACTTTGTTTTTAACCACAATTCAATCTACATTAGAAAAACTAAAATAAACTTTAATATTAAGAGTAAAAGAACACGTGACGAAGAAGCTTGTTTGCTTTGAAACCGGTCAGTGGAAAAATAAAAATTGTGGTTAAAAACAAAGTTGTTTTATTTATTTTATTATAATGAATAACCACAAAGTTAGTGCTTCAAATACAAAATTTATAAAAATTAATATAGGCATTGCTTGCCTATAAAACTATTTGAAAATCGATCGTATTTAACCATTAGAATGAAATTAATTCGTCAAACCATTTTCAATATCGCGTCATTTATTTTTCAATACGTGTCCTTCAACCTGATAGAGGTGTCAAGTTCGTATCTCTGTCAGCCAAATCAAATGTTGAAATGGAGTGGTTTTAATATGATTACTTAGTTTGGTTTTGGATTACTTTTATATTTTCAATAAATTTTATTTCGGAAGGTAATTTATTAAAATTATTTTTTTCTGCTAAGTATAATGAAATTTAATGCTCAACTTGCGTTGCATGAACTCATATCAAAAGGAAATTTGTAAAGTAAAGATCTTTTCCTCTTTATCATATTTCAGATTATTTTCAAAACATTTCTTCTACTGTGTAACGCCAAATTCTTAAATAATTCAAATAAATTGTATGAACAACTAAAAGTGTAAATTATGTCTTATCTATCCTATTTAATCCTCAATTAGGTTTAAAATAAATTTTAATCTTTTTTAAGGCAATACAAAAAATATGCACCAAAGAAAATGTGCACTAAGTTTCGGAGACATTTATTTATTCTAAACAGTTTTTTTTTTAAATCTTCAATTACAACTTTTTTATCATCATTTCTGGAAAAACGTAAGAAGAAAAATTAAGACGGAATCGAATTGAATTGTATATTCTCCCTAATTTTATCATCGCTTTGAGATATATTAACCATACAACTTGATAAAATTAAAACTTTTTTAAGCCTTAAAATAAAACTGACTTGTCTGTGCACGAGCGTAATTTGAATAAAGACAAAATTAAAGCGAATTAATTCAAATCCTAATTTTACCCGTATCCGACTTTCGTAATATTCGCTATTATAATGATAATATTCCGAAGTGAAAGTTACAATTAATTTTGTGAGTAATATTTTTTTAAATACTCATTTCATTTAAGTTTTTTTTTGCTTGCTCGTCTTAATGTTATAACACTTCTTAATTGAAAATTGTCAATAGGTATTATTTTTTAATTATGCCTGCGAAATTAGTTAGTATGCGTTTAATGCACACTCAAACAAAAACACTGCAAACGGAATTGCTTTTGACTCCATTAAATTGTTACGTTAATTTAAAAAACTTAATTTTCTTATTTCCTTATTTTCTGCCCGCATTTAAGTATGATATTAACTGTGTTTTATTATACAAAAAAATCCTATTCCTTAAACGCCTCGATATTTTTCCAAGACGTTGTTTATAAAGATCTTTAAATTCTAGATTATATATCTTAACTAGCGGACCCGTCAGACGTTGTCCTGCCCAAACGTTGCGCGTTGGTTTGCCTGCTATTATTTTGGAAAAAGATTTTTAATTTATAAGTAGGTACCCAGGTACTTGTTTGTGATTAAATTCCAAAACTAAAACTTGTTCATATTGAATTTAAGTAGGTACTTGTTTATGGTTGCATTCCAAAACATAAAGTAAATATTTTTTCAAATATGGTATTCTTTTTACAAACGTCAAACTCCGGTCTTCTCACCAACAGAGGGGTGTACTTATCTAGGAATACGATTTTTTAAAATGTATTGAACTTAATTTTATTTTAGTGTTATCAAAAATCCAGTAAACAGAAATAAATGGCTGTAAATTTTAACGAATTTAAGGAAAGAATCTGATTGAGACCCACAAAAAACAAATAATGTTGGTAAACATTCGGCAACGAACTTTTTTATACATAAAAAAACAACATTTTCCATTTTTTTTGTAAATGCATTCTCCCCCCCCCAACTCTGATAGATCTATGAATAACATATTTATGCTCCTTACTTATATTTTACATAATAGATTAAAGATTTTAATATTTACGAACACGCACAGCGCAAAGATCTATATTTCTCTGAAAACCGCACGTAAATCAGTTTAACCGTTTAGGAGGAGTTCGGTGACATCATACGTACAGAGGTTTTATATATATAAATATTATTTTCTCGTGGCTCAAAGTATTGCGTATATTTTTAATTCTCAGGTATAAAAAGTGTTTATTGCAAATAAAACACTTTTTATTTTAAAAGTATTTACATTATCAAGCGTGGTTTACACCTGAGCGAAAACATTTAGATATTTTTTTAACGCGATTAATGTATCATCATTGCAGTTTCCTTCATACCGAGCCAATAAAAATTAACGCCGAGTACATTTCACGGGATATTTGAATTACAATAATTTTCCCAAACGTAACCATTCGTTTTGCCTTTTTTTTCACATCCGCTCCTAAGTGGGGCATGTGGACATTACCAGTTGCCTCTAGGAGACCCTATCGCCAGCCAGCACTCTCGCCTCCTCCCACGTCAATCCAGCGCCCCTTAGTCCGCCGAATAAAGTCGAAAGATCGTCATCGACGGCCTTCCCGGACGGTGTGAGCCCGCAGGGTTAAAGAACAGGCAACTTGGGTTTAGGTTCTCCTGAGGCATGCATAGCACGTGTCCAAGCCAGGTCCACTGCCGCAACCTCAAGACGCTCGTTGTAGAAGGCTGGTGCGTCCGTTCTCGGACTTCAATGTTAGTTGTAAAATTTAATTTTGCATAGAATGTGCGAAAAATTCCAAGCGATTTTCTAACACCAACTTTATTTATTATTTTGTTTTCTCAATTTAATATTTTTCGGTTATTAAATAAAAACCTGTTGAGTTTTGCTGAATTCAGTTAGATTAGCATGTTTAAAACGTATCACTGACAAAAGAGTAATAATCTCATACTATGAATACCGATAAAAATATGTGAAATGGATTTCGAAACATTAATTGTATTAAAAATAACCTTGCAACGATAACGCGACATATTTGGCCTTGACAACTGTGACGTCAAGATTCGTGACGATGTGACAAACAATGATCAAAATTTAACCGAATCGTGACATATAAGGGGCGTGGCCAATGCAATGAACAGTTTTCGCGGGAATTTAAAATGATGAATATTTTTTATGCCTCTAATAAGTACATTTTTTTTTTTTACTCGATCGTAGTTTATAGACCTTTATTAATATTTTTTTTTAAAGTGATATTTCCTTATTACCTTGAAACTCTTATGTGTAATAAAATAAAATTTAACACAAAAGCCTGCATAAAACATCCAAGCCGATATCTGGCCCCGAAGGATTTTTCGCATACAAATACCACTTAGGGTCGGTAATATAATCGGCCACGTGGATTTAAAAGGGTTAAAAAACGTTTATCTGTTTACTCAAATTATGGTTATGTTGTCAAAGTCGTTAGTTTTTTTTTTAAATTACATAGTGAACAAAAAAAAAACAATTTTAAAAATTTACAGCAAAAAAAATTGCTTAATTCTATTTTTTTTATTTCATTCAGCGAAAGCATTTTTGTAGGTACAGTTTCTTTGTAGTAATGGTTTCTATATTATATTTAAACGACTCTTTACCTGTTAACTTGTAATTTATGAAACTATTATATTGTATCACCATTTAAATGCAACTTCAACGGATTTAAATAACCCTTCTAAGTTGCTTAGAAAAAATAATTTAATGTAAATTTAACCTTTGATATAGGATTAAAATACGTTATTATATCCCATTAAATTGGATATCTCGAGGGTTAGTAAATACCCCTTCAATGTTTCGAACGTTGAAAGATCAAACTATCGTTATTCAAAGGTTTACTGTTCCGAAAAATTGTGTCTTTTATAGCCGAAATTTGGAAATGTCCGCAATATTTCTTGTATAGTTAGGGAAATTGGATGAATGGATCTCTGTAAAAAGGTCAAACGACACGCCAACTCAACCCAGCTCATTTAATTCTTCCTTTTTATATGCACGCAAAACCCCGGGCCTAGAATAAGTAAAAGGATGGATGGTAAATCAAATATTTACAAATAAGTAAACATGATGTGACTTACGTATTTGTTTGTTTTTATTTCATTTTCGTTCTGCCTTTAAAAATTCAACATGTTTTATTTATTTTAAAATACTCATAACGGTTGTTTTTCGTTTTTTTTTTATTCATCATTTTCTTTTCCGCGCCTAATGGAGCATAGGGTACTGCATTAGTACACCCATCGCAAATCTTCTTGAATGAACATAAGATGATATACTGTGTGAAATATTTTTCACACAACAATTATTTAAGAGCCCTCCGCATTAAGGAATTCTGTTCTCAGAAGGACTTTGCTTACTGTGTTCAAAATTTTATTTACTTATTTAGCATGTTATTTTTTTTTTTTAATTTCTTCTAGCCTAATTTTCTTCAGACAGATTTTTATTTCCCTCTAAGATTGTTTGTTATCAGTTAACTTTATTGTATAAGGAAGCATATTAAACAATTTGGCGGAAAAATAATTACTGCATATTTGACCAAATGTTGTGCTAAAGGGAGGAATATTGACATGATTATTATTTATTGCCTTTGTTATATATGTACGTCCCTTAGCAGGGGGATGTCGATGTCTTAAAGATGTCTAACAAAATAACTTTAACGTATATTAGGCATATTTTAGGAACATCAAAAGTTTTAATGATTTCTGTAGGTGGGGGGTTTTTTTTGGTTGGTTCCTTGAGAATAACTCTAACGATGATCTTTTATTTTGATTATTTATTTATTTATTTATTTATTAATGAAATCATACAGTTTTTATATAAAACAAGGTACAAAAGAACAATTAAAAAAAGTAAGACTAATTACAGATTTCACACTAATGAATGCAGGAGGAGAGGGGAAAAAAAATTTAATTCTAAAAAAGTAAAAATAAAAATATTACATAAAAAGTTCATAAAAAGGAGAAGACATTGTAAAGCTACTCTACGTTCCTCCCTCTCTCTCTGCTTCCATGAACATTCCAATTTAATTGTAAAAAATCACAACCAACAATAAATTATTCGATGCAGGTAGTAGATGTAGGTAAGTATAAATTAAGAGTTGAAATCAAATGTTTAAAATTAAAAGTAAGAGTTAAAATTAAGAATTAAAATTAAAAACTTAAAATTGAAAGACAAAATTAAAAATCAAAAATCATACAAAAATATACATCTCAAACTAATTTAGAATCGATTTCAATCAATATATGTAAACCAACTATTCACAAAAATATACAAAAAACTCGAATTTCTCCAATGCGAAATTGAATCTCACACTGATATTCGTTCAGCCCGGCGCAAGCAAAAGGAGAGCTTTTTTCATACCACAAGGGTCAAACCTTGGTCCACTCCTCTTAATAATCTTCATAAATGGTATCGCGAAGGTCATTAGCTTCTCGCGATTTCTTTTAGTTGGCGATGATTTGAAATTATTCATTGATATAGAAACCCCAGTCGACTGCTTGCGCCTATAGTCTGATATAAACAATATCCTAGACTGGAGTAGTATCAATAAAACGTATTCCAAATTGCGTAATTTTTCCTTTTTATAGAGCATGACGTACTGTAAAGTATATCGTAGATACACAATGAATGACCGCAAACTCATGCGTGTTTCGACAATTAAGGATCTTGTGTCATTGTACGTTCCTAGTAGGCGTCTGAGATCTCCTGATACCTTTTACCTTCCAATTTTTAAAAACTGTATGGCATATTTAACCCTTCTGCAAGAATGCTAAGAAGAAAATATAAAAAAGTTAATTTCGACATTTATCATGATTGATTCGGGACTTAAATAATATAAAAATTTAAAAATCAAAAACGTATTGAGAATAACAAAGAAACAAAGCAAGTTATACACCTTTGTAACTAAATATATCACAACATATAAGTAAAAAATCTTATCTTATACTAGTAGAAAAAATATGTAAAAATGCCTTGAAGAATGAAGCAAGTGGTAAATCTAGAGCTAAGGGAGATAAGGTCGTTAACATCACATACGATGCAATTAGTGGCAGTAATGATTAGAACATATCTTAAAGATGCGAAAGTTTTCACGGCCGCTGTTATCAATATGCTAATTTTTTTAGCGATACCGTGTGTTGGATTTGTTCCGACGTTCTACTCAGTTCACCCTGAAAATGGCTCCTGCAATGGTATCCGAAACGTCGGAACAAGTCCAGCACACACGGTATCACCCAAAAAAGAAACATTTTGATATCCATCTCAGTTAGTAAAACATCTAGATGCCTAAGAAACGTATGGAACGATGAACAGATATGGGTTTAAACTAAGATTCGGACATACAAAACGTGCGTCAGACCAATCATGGTGTATGCAATAGAGGCGAGAATAGATAAAGAAAAAAAAGAAAAACTAAATAGAAAAACTAAGTAACTGCTCAGAACGTCAGAGATGAAAGTACTAAGGGCAATCGCAGGGAAACCCTAAGGGGAAGAATCCGGAGTCAAGAAGTTAGATGGGCTTAAATACCCAAGGCATAGTAGGATAGATTTTGGAGAGATTACGACAAAATAATGGACAACTCCGGAATCCCCCATACCATGGCCTACGAAATCCCAGCTGTTCGCTGTCTGCCCGGAAGACCACCAGGGAGAGGAAAGGACAGCTGGAACTCAAAGTCACAGAAAAACGATAAAATGTGTGGCAAAAACCAAATGATGAATTAAATCCTAAAATAAAAACTTTTCAACTGTAAAGTTAGTGGGTCCCTGGATGGTTTTGATTCACAATTGGACCCGGTAGGTGGCACTGCGATCTCAATGTCAAATGTCACTTAGTATGTAGTTTATCGAATTTTTCGATATTTTGCGTTTGCTGAACCAGCTATTAGCAGGCAAGCCAATGTTTGGGCAGGACAATGTCTGTCGGGTCTGCTAGTTATATATACGGTTTTTTTTTTTTTTTTAGAAAAATAAATATTTGCGTTCTTATGATTTACCCAAATATTTAATTTTGAGGGCCATTTTCAACGAGTTGTAAATAACTCACTATTAGAAAATGGAATCAAATCAATTTTAAACTGGAGATGCATACTGTAATCGTACAAGCGTGTTTTTTTAATGTTTCGTATGACAAAATGAATAATATTCTGTGAATAATTATGAATTAACAAAAAATAAATGCACACCTTTCGGAACATTGAGAAACATCAGGAATAACCATGACAAACAATGGCAAATTAGGCTATTATAATAACATTGCCAATTTATATAGCTACGTTTTTCTTATACATGATCTTAAAGACGCGCTTGGTATCCGAATACTATTTATTTTCTTGAACATCAAATTCAAATGTGTGTTTTAAAATATTGTGTATGTCGATCGTGTAGGTTAATGTGTGTTTTTAAATCCCATCGAAGATTCAAACTGCACAAAACTTTACTGAAGTTTAAATGATTGTATGTCCTTTTTTATAAGCTTTCTTCCCAAATCCACTTAAATCTTTTTTCGTTGCAAAACTTGAGATATGTTGAAATCATACTAAGGGCATGCTTAATAATATCTTAGTCAATATTATTTCACTTAATTAGATAATATTTCGAAGTGAATTGAATTATGTATACATTAGCCCAAGATCGGCTGTACTTAAGCCTCAGGTATGAATTTATTTGATATTACATCTCGTCATTTATTAACATTAATAGGCTCGCATAAGAAATCTTTTAATTACATACGTCAACTAGATATAACCGAACCAAAAGGTTTAAAGGATAATAGGGAATATTTTGATAAGTTGGAAAGTGCTTTTCAAACTGACCATTTTAAAAACTTTCGTCAGAAGTGATTAAAAAATATGTGTGATGTACGTTTCCGTCACCATATATCTTCACAGGTTGCAGTGACGTCAGAAGTTTAAAGCATAACACTGACCCCCACATCTAAGATGTTTATTTATTTGACAGAATTTGTATTTAAAACGGATTAATATATTTTTAAAAAAGGTAAAACACAACAAAAGTTTAAAAAAATAAAAAATACGGGCCTTGCTTTAAAACTCTTATTTCACCGAAAATACTATATTTAACTTTACGTGGCTAACTCTGATTATGCATGTAACTTCAATTTCGTATACTATATAAATATATTTATTTATATCTATATATATATATATATATATATATATATATATATATATATGTATATGTATTTATTTATATGTTTATACGGCCTAAGCCAATTACAACAGTTACATGAAAAAACATTATTGACGAAACCATTGAAAGGGAAATATTTTTTAGTTTGTAGTTGAATTGTATTGATTTTTTTCGTCGCGAGAAAGATATTATTTTATATTTGTCAATGTTAAGTTGAAGACACTTGATGTCGGACCATTCATTAAAACTATTAATATCGGGTTAAAAAAGAAGACAATCATTGGGAGATTCAATAAGTTTAAGTATCTTGTTGTCATCAGCAAAAAGCCAGAATTTTGTATTAAAAAAAAACGCTGTTCTGCAGCACTGAAGAAACATGTTTTAAATATTTTTCCTTCTTTTTCAGGCACTCAATCAAATATCATAATCCCCCCGTCGTGGATCGTAAAGCTGCCACGCCGGGGGAGCTTCAAGTCCTCACTGCGGAAATCTCCGAAGAAGAAATCATCTTCCAAGAAGAAGCCGCGGGACGCCGGCGCCCAGAAGACGTTCGTCATCAAGCCCATCCCCACCAGCAGCGTGACTCCTGTGCTGGTCTTCATCAACCCCAAGAGTGGCGGCAACCAGGGTGCCAAGTTGCTGCAGAAGTTCCAGTGGCTGTTGAACCCTAGGCAGGTGTTTGACCTCACGCAGGGAGGACCAGGACCAGGGTAAATATTTATACACATTTCTCTTAGTTATACAGTTCTGCGTGTGAGTGGCGGGGATACTGATCACTATGCTACCGAAGAACTTAGTAACTGAATTTAATACAATTAAACACTGTTTTGCTACCATTCGTGTTTGCAATATGGTCATGAGGATGAATGACAATAACTGACATTATCCCTCTATGTAATCTTAACGAGGGAAGCCGATAGGAAGACCCACGTTTTTTAAAACGGTTTTCGGATATCTTGATGGAGTGCTTTCTCCGCAGTTTTGTGTGTGGAACAAAAAAAGAACCCCGGAGGAGTGTTTTCGATTCGATGGCTATCTTGAACATGTAAATCTAGTAAATATTAGTGCGCCTTTTTTTACCAATTAGACCCTTTGCCTACTATGGCCAAGGTCCAGGATTCGTTTTCTGGCAAGATACACACGATATACGTATTCAATAGAATGATTTCATTATAAAATTTCATAATCCCTGAACTAAATCAGCACATTGCATTATTTTTTTAATGAGAGTTGCTTATTATGTACAAGGCTTATATTTACTGCAAAAGGTATGTCCCTTTTAACTGCTCTAACTATTGTATGAAGATCTAACACGGTTGACATGAAATATTAATTTATAAAGGTGTTTTACACTAGAATATTTCATAGTCTCAGAACTGGCACCTGAAGCATAAGATTGATCATCTTACCTACATTTAAAAAAAATAATTAAGATTCGCTGCGGTTGATGTACCAGTTCAGTACCATATGCACCATTCGGTGCGGAAAGAGAATAATAATAATAATAAATATTTTTTTATAATCAATATGTACATGATTTAGTTTTTATATTCATGTCCCGACTCGCTAGAAATAAAATCCGTACTAGGTCCGGAAAAATTAAAATTTTGAACATAGGTAATTTAAACCCGTAAATAAAGCAACACAATGAAAGATGTATACAGATTTTTAATACTTCTTTTTCTCGGATTAACTGTACTGAATAACTGACACCCGTAGTTTTACATATTCTTTTTTTACCATGTCTAAAAATGAGTTCTGTAACTCCTGGAAATACAAACTTGTGTTTGTATCAATATAAATGTATGTTGTAAAATGTATATATAATTTCGATTTGAGTTTTACATTTTTTCATAAAAAACACTTACCGATCATTCAATTACCCCATCCAATTCTCCGTAATTCCGTTTTCGTAACCTCGCGAACCTTATTAGTGTAAATTTATTTTAATTTCGGCCACTTCAGTCACCCAAAGAAAAATCCTAAATGTTTCCAACATTTTTTCATTTGAATTTCGAGATATACGGAATTTGAATATAGAGATTTCCAGGTTTGAAACTTTCAATTTTCATACCCACATACACATTTTCGTATATAAATATATATATAACTTTATTATTTATATCACTACAGAGATGGGTAGAATTTTTGTTTCAAGATTATATATAACTTTAGTTGTTGAAGAATTCTTATTCACTTGAAATACCATGAAAAATATTTTTATTAATACATTTATCGTTGACTTGCAGTTGGTATATTTTGTATTTTTTTTTTACTGTAGTCATTATTATATTACGATATAACAAATTTTTCAATGAATTTACCGCATATTTGCGTGCAGCGGCTTGCAAATCTATATGTTTTTAAGTTATATTTATTGCCCAGTGATCATTTTTAAGGACATATTTATTTATAGAAAATTATTGTAAAGGAAAATGGAAAGACACAATGGTATTTAATAGACTTAGTGGGAGTGGAAGCGGGAGAGAGGTGTTTATAATTGAATTTGATTCAGTGATCGTATGAAGAAAGACAACTTGTTATCAAAGAAATCAAGACTGATATGTTTGTCGGCCGACCTAAGAATTCTGGACACAAGGAAATGAAAACCATAGTTAGTTCTATAGTTATCGGTATGAAAGAGTATGTTTAGTCTGAGGTTTCTAGTAGGGATATTTAACTTTATTGAGTTCAGTAGTTCAGGCGCATCAAAGAGCAAGTTGAGAATTTTAAATAGGACATGAAGGTCAGATTTATTATATTTTGTATTTAGATCTGTTTTAGACGTCCCGTTTCGACTGCAGTCTGATAAAAGGTAATGAAATCTATTTTAAAAGGTTTTTTTTTCAAAATCGCCCCATACAAATAGATACAAACAATCATTTTCTAAAAAATAAATATGTACTTAAAAAATTATGTAATTAATGTATAAATTATATTCGACCGGCAGATTACGCCTCTTAAAATTAATGCTAAACTAAGGTACATTGTAACAGATAAAACAATGTTTTTAAGAAAAATTATTTCCAATAATTTCAATTCAATTAATTGAACCGGAAAGTTATCAAAGAAAATACGTAAATTTTGGTTTTTACAAAATAAGAACATTTTGAATCACAATTTTATGGTATTTTTTCTTAAATTTCTGTTTGCCTTTAATGATAATGACTTTTATAATTGTTTTAAAAAATCATTTATTTGATCCTCTTTTAATGGAATTGTGTTTTTCTTCTTCTTTTTTTTTGGAATAGTATTTTGGTTTAAAATATTTATTTTCTACATTTTGTTTTTAGTAAAATTTTAATCTTTTTTTAGCGACATTTGACAGCTTAGAATCACGGTGTTTCGACGTCAATAATGAATTACAACTAGCTTCAGCTTAGTAGAAACCCTTCTGTTTTGCAAAACAGGAATATTAAGTATGCGATGTTTTAGAACAATATCAGAAATGACAAGGAAATATTTATTTTTGCTTAAAATGGCAAGTATCATACGCGATTTCAGAGAAGTTCAAAGAGGATATATTCACTTTTTTATGAAATTAACCTATCAAGTCCCAACTTTATTTTACATATTTTTTCTCATTTTACGAGAGGTAACTTTTTTACTATAAGGATCTTTCTACGTATTCTAACCTTAAATCACGACTAACCACGTAATATAAACAGATTAAAAATTATCAATGTAACGATGTTTAGACATTTTATTTTCAATGTCTTTTTTTCATAACAGATGTAAATAATCTATATTTTTTTATTGGGTAGAGTTTTTTTAAAAGAAAATAGTAATGATACTTACGGTATTTAGATAATATATTTTACATTTGCAAATATATCGATCCGAGAAATATGCAACAAATCCACTTCTTTTGCGTGTCAAATGACGACTAACTCGTGATTTTAGACTGTAAAACTGTGACTGTGTAAAACATAATTTAGATATTGTAAAGAACTAGAGATAGATTTGATATGTTATATGTAGACAGTGATGTCTATCAAATTGGTTAGTTATGATAAATTTTTAATCCTATGTTTACGTTGATTTTTTTGTCTACGAATATAGGTCTTGCATAGTTTTATCGAAAATTTTTGCTTTATCAAAGTAAAGTGTTTGGTTTTCAAGTATTTAATGAAGGAATCGTTCTCCTAGGAAGCGGAATAATTTATAACTCAACATTTGCTCCGAATTAAACTATTTTTAGTGAATAGTGAGTTCGTATTTAAAGTAAGGGATGTAGTTTCGCAAAGTTTGGTTGCAACTAGAATTTACCTCCGACAAACTAAACAAACAGTCACAGGCGGTGTTAAAATACGACCTAACGAACCTGATAACAACGGCTCCGACTGCGACTTGACAATTTGTATAGGTACAGCAACAGTAAGGATACGCGTTCAACTAAACACAAAATAAACTAACAGGTGCTTAGTTTAGTCACTTTAGAGAAACTTCGTGTGCACACTAATTCTGTGCATAATATACTATATCTATATCGATTTTCAAGTATATAAAAGGATTTTCAAGAACAGTAGTTTCAGATTATATTTTCTTAAATTGAAAATGAATGTGATTTTTCCATGAAAAAAAATTATAAAAAAATTCTGCAGAAAAGTCTGAATATATTATTATTTTTATATTAAGTAAAATAATCATCATCATACCGCTGTCAGCACCCAATGGTGGATAGGGCACTGCATTGTTACACTTAATGTAGCGTAAATCGATCATACGATCGTATTTGTTTTACTTATTTGGGTTCATTATTTTATTATTAATTATATATATGAACGTGAAAGTATGTGCATAAGTGAATGCGTAAATGTTCATGTGTGTATGTATGTGTATATATATATATATATATATATATATATACATACATACCGTTTACAATATATATATATATATATATATATAATTCTTTGGTAACAAATTGTCTTCTTTTGTGTTTTTATTTAATTAAATAAAAGAATAACCCTTTTTTTGCACCCCAGTTTATCGCATTTTCCTTTTAAAATGTTTTTTCGGTGAATTTTAATTTTAGTTCCCATTTTTGATATGCCCTATCTGTTAATTTTTTTTGCCTGTATATATGTATCACATAGTGTTGTATATAAAAGTCATTAAACAATAATATATTTTACAAAATAGTATTTTACATAATATTTTTACTATTATTTTATTATTTTTTTACGCCCATAATTCTTTTACATACATGGAAGTTATATAAAACATGAGTATATAAAAAACATAAAATATAAAAAATTACAATATAAAGCAATAAAAGATAAAACAGTGTTTAGAAGTAAAGTTGGTATAAAAAAAAAGAAGATGAGAATATAAACAACATAAATTTAAAAAAATACAATATAAAAAAATAAAACATAGGAACAGTGTTAAGAAGTATAGTTGGTATAAAAATAAAAAGATAAGTGTATAAACAACATAACTTTGAAAAATACAATTTAAAGAAATAAAAAATAGAACTGTGTTTAGAAGTATAGTTGGTTATAAATTTGCAATATATTTTTTTGCACGGACATTTTTACTATAGCTTTCCTGCAACTTTTCAACTAACTCATTAAACAGTTTAAAGCCTTCATACAACAGGTTTTTATACGTATATCCCTTTACGAGTATGTTAATACGGTGGATAGTTTTAACCCTATTTATCGCGCCACTTGCCTGTTGGCAGATGAACGCTCGAATGGTCTTGTTCGCGGGATGCGTCATCCTTATTTACTTTGCCACCGAACCCTAATACAATTGACGCAATTACCCACCTTGTACTGGAGTTCTAGCACCTCATTGTTTGGAACTTCTGTCGTGGCAGTCGGGATCCGATGAGATCCTGTCGTCAGGAAGGAGGGGCACTTGACTTGTTTTCTTAAATATTAAATGCGATTTCGCAACACAGTGGATTTAATGATTTGTTTATCGCAAAAATAACGTATTCGCGATCGCGGTGAGAATATCAAAGGCACATGCCCACACTAGGACAGTTCATTTGTTATTATTGGGGCCGGGACAATATTGGTACCCACGGTAGGCATTGCAACATCTTAATCAAGACCCAGTAGGTAGCGTATACATTTAAACGCCTCAACCTAATCTATGTACTATACATACATAGAGTAATGTGGCGTAACCACCTATTTTTATGCACCAATAAAAAACTGTTATTTAACTTCTTACTGTATTTTTTCACGTGTAATGAATCACATCGCTTTTTTCTTATAAATAAATCAATCATAATAATTTAACGTTTTTCAAAGCTTAAGATTAATCATTAAAATATTTTGTAGTACGGTATATTATGCGTACTTCGTTAGGGATACGATTTCATATCCAATTATTTCTCTAATTAGTTTTGTTTGTAGGCTTTCGCATTCGCCCTATTAATATTTCCGCGAAATCCATATTCGTGTAATACAATATTTTGAGTCACTTGACCGATATCTGTACGATAGGTAGGCATTATTATCTGCGTCGTTTTCTCTACTGTTGGGGGTCGTGACCATCTTTTGAAATTACACCGCTCGCGACGTCACTAGTTCAAGTCATTTAAATGACTTGAACTCTGTTTTATTTTGTTATGTGAAGTCAGGTTAGGGTAGGATAGGTTCGGTCAAGTGTAATAATAAAAAAAACGCGTTTTTACTTAACTTAATATTTCATCCATAACTTAACTTTATAAGTTAAGTAAAAAAAAATGTTTTTTAAAAATATTATTATTAAACTTAATCCATCCTATCCTAACCTTACCCGGTGACTTTTAATTAGGCCGTTTCCAAAGGGCTAGCTTTCAACCAGCCAACATGTTGAACGTTGAGTTATCTTAATTTATTCATCGACCGGCCTAGCCATTCAGTTGTGCCAAATGCCGGCATTTAATTTTTTATTTATTTGTTTCCTTATAAGTAGTTTATTATACATTTTTTGAGACATAAGTCCCAACTTCATGGGACTAAAAGGCATGTGTTGAGTTGGGACGAGTAATTAGTTGACGCTGACATACGAGTATATTGTCGCAAATATTATATTGGGTCAGAAACATAATACTTAATTATTTAATAAATAAATATATGGCACATTAATATGGTAAACAGTAAAACTCAAACATTCGGAAAACCATCAAGGAGTTTCCTAATCAAATTCCTCCCACTAAGAAAAATCCAGTCTGCAACTACTCTCTTGAAAATAGTTTTTGTTCTTGTTTCTCTTCCAAAATGTTAAATGAGATGTCTCTGATCAAAAATCGTACGGGTTTTAGGTATGGCATAATTCGTGATATGGGAAAACCTCGTACGAACATTTTGATGAAAAATCTCCCTATTGTTCGACCAAAGGTGTGTAAGTGCTTCTTTTAGGTACCGTTGTCTAATACCCAGCACCTTTATTTATTTATGTTACTGTTCTGAAGAATATGTTAGAGGGCGCCGGAATATTATTCTCAATAATAATTTCAGTGAAATTATGAACAGCCTAGCAGCTCTGTTGAGTGTATACATAGCACGGGCGACCAAAAACCTTGGCCGTGCATTTCTTTACATTTTGACAACTTGTTTATCTATATATATAATTCTTCTGTATGTGTGATGTCACTGAACTCCTCCTAAACGGCTTAACCAATTTACGTGCGGTTTTCAGAGAAATATAGATCTTTTCGCTGCGCGTGTTCGTAGATTAAAATCTTCAATTTTATATGTAAAAAATAAGTAAGGAGCAAAAATATTTTATTCATCGATCTACCAGGGTTGCATTCGAGGAGAATGCATTTACAAAAAAATGGACAGATGTCGTTTTTTGTGTTTTAAAAAAGTTTGTTTTTGAATGTTTACAAAAAGCATTTGTTTTTTGTAGATCTTAATCAGATCCTTTCCTTAAATTCCTTTTTGGTAATACTAAAATAATACTAAATTCAACACATTTTTATAAATCGTTTTCCTTTATAACTACACCCCTCTGTTGGTGAGAAGACCGGGGTTTGACATTTGCAAAAAAAATGCCCTTTTTTAAAAAATATGCATTTTATGTTTTGGAATTTAACCATAAACAAGTACCTGAGTACCTACTTAAATTCAATATTTGAATATTGACAATTTTAAGTTTTGGAATTTAATCACAAACAAGTACCTAGGTCCCTACTTATCAATGAAAAGTCTTTTTCCAAGCTAATAGCAGGTAAGCCAACGTTCGGGCAGGACAACGTCTGTCGGGTCCGCTAGTTAAATATAATAATAAAATAATATGAAAAGTCTGACATGGTGAACGGGCGATAATATTAATTCTATTTATTTTATAATATGACAGCCCGCGCACCGGAACCAGAAACGCCAAATCCGCCATTGTTTTTGTTTGCATACTGTTCAATACACACTAACATTATACGCACATTATGAATATGTAATTAAATCAACTTTAATTTTATGTCACTATTTTTATGTCCCAAAATGAGTTTTTTGTGACTCCTTGAAGTGACATTTAAATGTAGAACCTCGAACCCGCTAAATGTCAATAAACATGGCTGCCCAGAAACCGAATATCTATCAAAATAATATAACAACGATAGAATTGATTGGTTATTGTAAACACGTGTTCACGTGAACTTGTGACGTTTCAAAAAGTTCATTTTTTTTTTCATACACTTTTGAGAAACTTCACACTATAAGTAAATGCTCTAATTTTTACCACGGGTAAGAAAACATTTTTTGTAGCCAATTTCCCGTAGTGCTGAACTTCCTCATTAAGGATCGGAAGGCGATCACCCAAGAATTGAAATGCCATTTTCTCACTTTCAGTTAAATGATTATAAAATAGCAGTTTTCTTTCTATTTGATGGTATACGAAAGATCAAACATCATTTGTACATAGTCCAATGTGTAAACTAAACAAAATGACCGAACCTAAGTAAAGATATTGCCGAATCCCCCGGGACCTATCCATTACGTTATTTCATTGAAAAACAAAATACAAATATGAGACCTGGGCTGCGATTACAAGCGCTATCTTCATCGGTACATATCGAGACGGTTTGAATTCAAATCGATATTTATGTATGAAAATGTGTATATTAGTATGAAAATTCTTCTTAATCTTCGTCGGAAACCTGTAATTGAACATAAATAGGTGCGTAGAATTTCATGGTCACTGTTATCAATATGTATCTTTTTAGCCTGATCCCGTGTAAGTTAAATTCCTTACGACGTTTCGGCTACCATTGCAGGAGCCATCTTATGGGTAAATTGTGTGTTCTGTAGAAAAAATATGTGTTTATGTACTAGTAATTTTTGCCGTGTTGCAGTCGGCAGTAGGCACATTCTGTGTCATTTTTGTATTGTGCAGTGCCGGGAACCATGCTGAGTTTAATTTCAGCCCGTCGCGCGTCGTCTTTGTTAACGTTATTTGGGTGTTTGTGTATTTCAATTGTCTCTTTTATTATTCGTGCACTGTAATTTCTAGGTTTATGCAAAATCTTTAGCTCATTATTATCATAGTCTTTATTCAATAAAATACATATGTTATTACAATATTAACACATTATTTTGTATATCAAATATGTTTTAAGCATTAAATCATATTTTTCCCGATAAACTATTAAATAATAGTTCGTCATTATTAAAATTCTAATAAAAAAGTACATATATAATATTGTACACATACAAAATAATGAACATATTTTTATTTTGTTTTTGATGCTTTGAAAATATAAAAAAATAGTATTAAGAAAAAGATAAAAAAACTCAGCAAAACCAGGTAAAATGGTTTAAATTATTTTTCAAAAGAATAAAAAGGGAGAAACACGTACAATTAACTAAAATAATAAACATGACGTTATGAAACTTAAGAAAAAATATATAGTGGTGCTCATAAATGCAACCGAAACAAGAAAAATAAAATAAAACAAATTAATCAAAAAGTTTAAATAATATCTGCACACTTAAGAAAATTAAAAGCACTTATTGAAATTAGGATCTAAAATTTGTAAATAAAATAAAAATGAAAGAAATGAAAAGGTTAAAAAGAAAAAAAAATGTATTTAACGAAATAAAAAAATATTGAGTTTTTAAAAAGGAGGTTATACATAAATAATAATTCAGTAGGTATACAAACAGTCTGTCTTTTAACCACTTTCCTAATAAAAACATAATTTTAGTTTTACCAAGACACATTTTAAAGCAAAGTGGCGCATATTAAATAGTTTAGGAACAATATAACCTAACGTACGCTATCCATATTTAATTCGAAGGCGAAACGATGTCCTGCGTCTATAAAGTGTTCCGCCATTGCAGATTTTTCAGGGTGCCCAAGTTTACACGCTCTTTTATGTTTGTCAATTATTTTCTTAGCTCTGAGCCCGTCTGTCCAATGTACACTTTGATACTTCATTGGCAGCTCAGTCGAAACGAAAAAAAATTTATTTTTTTAAAACAGCATACACGGGATCGCCCAAAAAAGATATGTATTGTAATTGAATATGTTTAGAAAAAATAAATCTTACTTTGTAGATAAAATTGAAGATAATTATAACTTACCGTTGTAATATGAGCCCAGGAAAACTATTAGATTCACTCCTCGTTTATCGTATTTTCCTCTCTCTCTATAAAAGAAATAATAATATGATAGGTTTATTTGATTTTCTTTTATTAGTTTGTGGACTTCTTTAGTTTCAGCTTAAGTAAACGAGTCGGATAAGTTTACAGTATTTGGAGATGTTTTTGGATTATTCGTTTATAGTTTTGATAATGTTTTTTTACGTACTGGTAAGAATGCTGTATTTATTTACTAATTTTATAAATTACTTTCAATTATGTGTCTATCTTTTATTCTATATGGATGTGATCGTGACGCAACTCAGGCCCAAAACAGTAAAGTAGTGAGTTTTGAAAAAATATATATAGGAGAATTTTGAGTGTGCAGTGGTTTGATTGTGAGAAGAATTTGAATAATTTTATTATTTAAATCGTTTATACGATTGTAAATTAAAGTTTTTTTTAGAAAACAATAAACTTAGAATGTTAAGCATAATATTTTTCGTATTCTGTTTTTTATTTCAATCGTTATCGAGTGTTATTTTACTCCGATATTGAAAAATATAATATCTCGTCTAATATATTTAACAATATTTTGAGTTTGTCCGAATCTTTGAAGACACTGGTTTTTATTCAATTTGGTAATTACCTAAACCAGCCAACTTTAGATCATAAACCCTATAAATGTCTAGACTTCTATATTCTTTCTCAAGAAAAATCTCAATCTCCGTCGAAATATTGGTCAATCCCTTATCAATTCGTTACAGTTGAAAATATTTTCATCGGTTATTTTAGCTACTATTATTATTTTTTTTTTAATATTTATTTAAATTTTTGTATATAATGTAAATTGTACATTGGCAGGCTTATTGCCAAATGACAATTTATTATATTGCGAGGGCTGCCTTGAAAAACACGACGTAAAATTAAATGTTTACAAAATTGCTTTTTTAAACGCTCATTTTAAACAAACTACTCTGTCGATTTCGGAGCTTTCACTGTTTAAATAATTACAAATGTCAAATTTTACAAAAACACTTTTTTTTAATATCTTTTTTTTCTCTTGAAAACATAACACATTATAGATTTTATACAATGGTTTCAATATGTCGGTAGAAATATTTATATATTATATTTTTTTTATTTTTTGCAAGTGATATGATACGGAGTGGCTTAATACAGGTACGCTTTTTTTAAAAAATTTTACATTCTATTTAGTTTTTATATAGAAAACTATAATTGGCCTAAAATTTTGGTTTATTTGTATGTACTGTGTTTTTTGTTGTAATGGCTGTTGTTTTCTTTAAATAAATAAATAAATAAAATAAATTAATAAATAAATAAATAAATAAATAATTTGTCTCAATTACATTATGAGGATAACTTTTATTATAACATAATAATATTTATGCTAAGTACTTGTTTTAATGAATTAGTGTTGATATTATTGTACACGTTAGGGTGAGTGAATGTGTGTATATGTGTATATGGGTGTGTGAGTATTGTATGTATGTGACAATGTGTAGTGAATATAAGTGGACTTATTGAACAGTGCTTATCAAAAATTATCTGTATTTTTAGAAACCTTAATGAAGAAACCTATCAACCGCCTTATTGATTGATGTAAAATTTTTAAGATCGCTCTTGCCTAAAATCCGTATTTAGAAATATGTAAAAAATTTCAAAAAATTAATAAAAAACAATATATATTTAAGTACTCATATACACACATAAATATATGATTACATGTTTGTATGTATAATATGTACAATAATATGTACAAATATTCATAGACAAAAGACTGGATTTCACCCCCTCGGGGGTCATAAAGATTAACAAATTACAACAGGGATATTCCCTTATTTAAGGTATTCTCCATCCCTGTTGTAATTTGTTTATTTAAGATGTTTCTTTTGGGACATTAATAATAAAGGTATTTGTTCGTATAAAAATAAAATAAAAAAGTTAAATATAAAAAAATAAGTATAAAAATTGGAATTGCATATTTTTTACAAAACTACTTTTAACTTCTTTTTGTACTGCCATACCGAGTCGTGAAATATATCGAGATCTAATCGTTGCTTATTTTCGGTACAGTAAGTAATTGCTCGGTTGATTGGTGAATTCTTCGCAATATTTGTTTTACATTTCTTAGTTTGAAACAAAGGCGTATGCCTTGTACGGCGTAATGGTACATATACATTTATTAGGGAAAGTAAATCAGGACAGTCAATTTTGTCGTTTATGATGTCATACAGAAATATCAAATCTGATAAATTTCGCCTATGCTGAAGCGTTGCTATAATCGGAGCGTTACCATATTTGTAATGTTCGGAACAATCAAATCCTTATCTACCTACCCGTCCTTCCTATTTCCTAGCGCACTCTACGTACCAATAATTCTACGTGTGAGTGCCGGATACAACATTATATCATCAGTACTAAACGTACATCAAAGAAGTAAAGTGGTCCCAACAAATTATTTACGACGATCTATGCCGCCATCTCCATACAAGTTGTGCCAGCGTCGCGAGACCGCCAGCTTCTCCACCAGGTTCCGGGTTCCACGTCACGTCTCAATAATACAGTCCACTCTAAATTTTCCCCCTAGTGCGGGGTATTCTTCACACCTCGTCCATTCCTCAACAACTAATGTCATATCTAAATAGTTTTATCTAGTGGTCGTTTAGAAAAATTCAAAAGGCAGCTTGTTTTTAAGTATTATTACTTTTAAACTTTAAATTCAATTTATTTCCATTCCAAAAAGTCATATCAAAAATCATTTGTCGCATAATCCACTTATACACGAGTATATACAAGACTTTAGCCACGATAATAATTGACAAAAATTATATTTCATTATGAAACATCTTATGTTATTACAAATGAAGCTTATACATTTATGTACTTTATATATACGAACATTTCCAGTCTTTTTGTCTTTTTTGACAGAGAAAATAATATATATTATTTTAAGAAATGAGAAAATAAGCTTTTAAAAGCTTGTATGCTTAGTTAAACTCCATTTTCATTAAAATTCAGATTCGCTTTTCCTTTCACAGTAATTTGGTACATTTTGTATTATTTGTTCTGTTATGTTCCGTTCTGGAGCCCGTCCAGTAATAACGAAATATTGCAATTTAAACAACCTCTAAAATCAACATTTCACGTCCACCCTGCGAGGAATCCAATCCAGGACCTGATGAATTGTAAGCGAACGCACAAAGAAGCGAACTTATCTCCGCCCAATTTCCTTACTCAGAAGTTTAACCTGAAAGCAGCCATCGAGTCGAAAACATGTAAAATGGAGCTCTTAATCTTTATTATTTTGGCAAATTATTCACGTCATGATTAATAATAGGCATTGTTCGAACAATACCCACATATAATGATTTTTACTTTTGAATTATTTAATATTTGCCCAGTGAATTTTCTTTTGATGATTTGTTTTATTACCTTTTTGCATCTAATGCTGCATAGGGCACTTTATTGGTACACTTTTATTCAGCGTATATTGATCATACTTCTTACATAAAGGTAAGGTGATCAGTCTTACGCTGCAGATGCCTATGAAATACTCTAGTGTAAAAACACACCTTTTAATTAATATTTCATGCTTTCGGAAAGCAAACCCGACAACTATTGAATGGTAAACAAACCCGCTGATTATTTAACCACGAGGTGGACGATCCCTTCTAAGATGCAAACTCGATAGTTAGGACCAATGTCCTAAGCATGTCCAAGAGAAATGCAATGGGATAGAGCCACGCATAAATACTATGCTCCCTCATGTAGATACCTCGAAAAAAATCTGAACCCTCTTCAACATGAGAGAATGTCTTGCCTCGTGCGTACTCCAAATCAACGGGGCACTCTCAAGTCTGGTCCGACTCAACGAGTTGTACAGGATTCTGAGTGTTCGGAGAATAAAATCCAACATCTTCAGTTAAAAAAGTTACATGTTCTCTCGATGTGAGCATGAAAAGTCAATGTGCTTTCATAAACGACCCCAATATCTTTAATTGTCGAAACGCACATGATATGGCGGTCACCCATTGTGTATCTATGACAGACAGTACGCAATGCTCTAGTGAAAGAAAGATCGAGAAATATTTAAAAACATTTTGTTGATAGTACTCCAGTCTAGGATATTGTTTACATCGGAATGTAAGCGCAAGTAGTCGACTAGGTTTTCTATCTTAAAGAATAATTTGAATTCATCGGCATGATGAATTCGCGAGAAGTTGATGACCTCCGCGATAGGACGCTATTACGAAACTGCTGTAAGTTCTTTTTATTCTGTTTTAGCTAAATTACGAGATCAAAATCCCAAAGATGTGATATTTGCTATGGGAGATATCAATATGCCAACATTGGATTGGATTCTATAGCCTGATTCCGCTGTTTTAACTTCTGATACATCATGTAATGAAACTAGCAGGCATCTAGTAGACACATTATCATACACGGAACATTAAGTTAACAATATCCGTAATGAAAACGGAAGGTTACTCGATTTAATTATTTCTGATATTGATTACCGCATATCGCAATCTGACTCACCTCATGTCGGTGAAGATACTCACTATCCAGTTTTACATATAGATATCGAAACAGAAGTATCTTCCCCTCTAATCATACTGCATAAAGAAATTACCCTTTTTCGTATTTCCTCATTAATTCTTATCTATGCGAGGTTGATTGGAAGGTTTAAATCGATGCTGATTCTTTTGATGATTCCGTAAGTGCTTTTTATGTAATACTCAACGGTTCAAATTTTAGGTTTATTCCTAAGCAGTTAATTAAGCAAAATAAATATCCCGTTTGGTACTCATCTGCCTTAGTAAAAATAATAAAAAGTACACCCAAAGTTCGTAGAAGATGAATTAAATTAATATCAAAATCCACTCAATTACTTGGAATTTTCAATACTCCGGTCACGTCAAAAAACGTTATATAAAGAATGTTATGCGATATTCATAGCCAAAGTAGAGGAAGAAATTTTAAGCATGATTTTCTGAAGAGGCGCTCTGTATTAACCAATATGGTAACTTTTACCGAATACGTCACATCCAATATGGATGACAGAACGCAAGTTAACGTCATATACACAAATTATTCTAAAGCATTTGATAAGGTGGATCACCGATTTCTTATGCGTAAATTAGAATATCTGTGAATACACGGTGACTTAACAGATGATTCATATTTTGCTTAGATAATATACTTCATTAAATTATGGTTGATGGATAAATCTGATTTCATCTCCATTCCGTCTGGCGTACCACAGGAATGATCTTGGGCCACTTTTATTTAATGCCTTTATTTATGATATTCAATTATATTTCAAAAATGCTCATTATCTTTTTTATGCTGACGATAAAAAAAATGACCCTAAAAGTTGGGTGTAGAGTTAGTGCAAAATTACTACAAGATTTATATGAATTATCAAATCACTGTATTGAAAACAAACTTCATATCAATGTTTCGAAATGTTACAAAATATATTTTACTCGAAATAAAAATTAAATAAAATAAATAACCCAAGTATCAAAGAATTATACTTTTGAACTTATCAAGTTATGACATAAAGTGTAAAAAAAAATACATTTAAAGGAATTTGGTTTGGAACAGGGATACATAAAATACATACAATTCATGTGTAACCATTGGTTATATTTATATATATTCTAAATTAAAGAACTCCGCCATTTTTTATAAATTCTGTAAAATAAGTGAGTAGCTTAATAAAATAAATTTGCGCTATAATAAAAATTGAGTTAAAGTTAAGATTTATTGTTTTTCGATGAACAGAAAATAAGAAGATATAAATAGTAATTAAATAAACTAAAATTAATTTACATACACAGAACTAAAGACTAAACATTTGATTTTAGAAACACAACAATATTTTTTTAGTCATATTATTTATTTTTATGTTATTGTTTATTTATTTACATTTATAATCATGATAAATGTCTTTTTTTTTTCTTTCTATTTTGTCAGCATTCTTGCAATAGGGTTAAAATATTCTTGCCATATTTTTTGTAAAAAATGGAAAGTAAAAGGCACCTATTAGGTGATCTAAGACGCCTACTGGGAACCTACAATGACACATTTTTAACACAAAATTATGTATTTTTTCAACTTTTCCATGATCAAATATAAAAGAAAGTCAATGTCACATTTTTCGCACATCCATCGTTGTTCTACGATAATGACGATACGTTTCTAGATAATCGTTGAACATGGCGAAGGTACTAAGACTTTTGACTTTGCCCTCGACACACATTTACAGCAGATGCTTTTTCTTTCTAAATAAATAAATAAATTCTGCACTAAATCACTCTGAACCGTAATGGGGGGCGTATTCTCAGGGACGCTAGATCGGGAGCCAAGGGCGGTGTCTTAAAGCCGCCTGTGCTCTTCTACAGGGAGAATAGTGAACTACTTTTTCCTTTGCTCCAAAGAGTTACTGCAATTCCAGAGTGCCCAAAGGGAATTAATGAAAAGTCAGGATGGCGTATTATTGCACTTGCCTTCCTTTTAAAAGCTCGTGCTTGCTACGGCGACGTTTTGTTGACTTTTGATTTAATTGGCAATGAGTTTTTCATTATTTCATGCCGGTAATTACATTTATTGCTCTCTTAGGAATTCTCAACGTTTTATTATTGTCTTATTTCCGCACCGAGAATCTTTGTTTCGTATTTAATGTGACCATTTTCTTTATGGGAATTCAGTCATCTTGTATGTTTGAATAAAACAATATATTGTCTAGATCCGTATTATATAGGCACTACATTAAATTTTTTGATTGAAATGAGTTTGATTAGTTGATATATTCAGAATAAACTTCAAGTTCAAGAATCTATCATGTTTTTTGTGTACGAAATCGATGAGAAAAGACAAACAATTATATGATACGAGTATTTCCCTCATCAAAATTGTGTATCAACTATTGATTGTATGTATGTGGTATGTAAGTACATTTTTATAGTATATATTTTGATTATTGATTGGTAAAAGGGAATCACACGAAATTTCATATTGTTATAACCTACTCAACAATTGGAACAAAACATAAAACCAATTAAATCCGATTCGATCATTAAAATTAAAATACTCATAGTGATTAGTTATTGGTATATTTATGTCCATACTTAAAGTAACATTGAATTTTAATAAATATACTAGAACCACAGATTTATATAGAATAACAGAATTGCTCAATCTAGAGGAATTGATCTTCACAGAAAAAATAAAAATGATACTTAAGATGAAAAATAATAAAATAAAGACAAATATTAAATTTAATTTTAACTGCAACATACATAAAATAAATACAAGAGAATCAAATAATGTAACTTGCGAACAGTTTTTTGTATACAGCGATCAATTTTTACAATTCACTTTCTAATGATCTAAAATATACAAAACATGTACGTACTTAAAAAACACCTAAATAAAACAGTTCTTACAGCCCGTGTGATATGTGGTGTTATTTTATCAAATTTTTATTTAAAATATTGTGTTATTATATATAATATCCCCTCTTTTGCTGATTGGGAATATTTCGCACATATAAAATATGTAATATGTAAAGTTTAGAAACCTTGTATTTTGTCATAAATAAATAAAATGTCGGTTTTGTATAGGTTCTTAACATGTTCAGTAGACTCAAATCAGTGTTTAATGTCTTATATTGTAAGATTACATTTATCGTGACCCGGTGTAATCGAAAGAATTGAGAGAATTGAGTCTATAAAATGAAGGAAAAAAGATCACTTCCGCGTTATACCTACATACTTGACATTTTACCTTTATGGTAATCTTGAATTATTTATACTTGGAGTTTTTATCATATTTCTGAACTGTTGAATTAATTGTGCGAAAGGGGTAAGGAGTAATGACGCAGTCATCTTTTTCGTCTCATTTATTTTCGCTGACGTAATTTTACAGGACTTTTTGTTACCTTAGAGCAGTGATTTTCAACCTTTTCGATCACGCGACCCCCTTACGAGTAAAAAAAGGTCCGGCGACCCTCGCAAGCTTGGAAACCCACAGGTTGGAAAACACTGCCCCGGAGGATGAGATGAAACATTGCTAAGATTCCCAGATACCCCGGCTCTTGCGTTTTAAGATAAAATGAGACCTTTCGTGTTTTATTCTCGTCTGATATTTTAAATTAACTTAGTAATTCTGTTTGTGATCTTAAGTGGCTCTTGATGTTTGACGTAAGAGGGAGAATGTAACTAAGCGATTTAATTTCCTTTTGAATTTACCCCGATAGGTGCAATCCATTTTTTTTTAGATTAGATTTTATACATAAATCCATCATTTATGCGCGTACAGATTATTTGATTTGAAAACTAGCTCTTTTCCAAAACTTCATTAAAATGAAAAAAATCTGCCATTAGATTGTTTTGATTTGAAACTGTTGACTGCGGTAGACATAAAATAAATTCTATACAAGCTTTTCCCTCTTCTTTTCTTTCTAAAAATGTATTCATTATTTTCCAACGTTATCAATTTTCATCCGTATTTCTGACGATTTCTTTTCAAAACTTTTTCGAAGGATATTAAAATAAAAATATGTTTTATTTTGACATTTATAAATGTCAACCTTTCAAAAATATTTATATATATAATGTCGGATATAAGAGTTTCCTTATATTTTCCCGTTTCTTAAAGGCGGCTCCGTTAGTGTTGTATTGTATTGATAGGATGCTTGTGCCACTCACGTACGGAGGGTTACGGGATCGATTCCTCGTGAGATCACTTAAATTAAATTACTTTTTCGCAATCCGTAGTTGCCGTATTCGCCACTGTAATTGATGCGAAAAAAAACGACTTAAATAACATATTAAATTTTTCACACTCTGTACCTGCATATGCAAATATTTTTTTGTTTAAAGATGCGAAGAATAACTCTGTCGAAAGGTGGCCAAATATTATTTGTCCTTTTTGAAAGCATATTAAGTTATAAGTAAGTATATAAGTATATACATATCATCTGATTTTTTTAGCATTTTCTGTAAACGCGCTATGGTGAAAAAAAAGCATGCACTTACAAATGTTCAATGCATCTACTGACACTAGAATTAAGTTTGTAAACTAAAACTTCGGTGTTTCAGAGCCCATAAAAGCTCTCATCGTTTTATAATAAATGACTCATAAAGGATCATGTTTTGCCATCTTTCGATAGAACTGAAATTATGATATTATGTTTTCCAGGACAAAGAAGATTGTATAATTGTCGTTTATTATATATACTCTAAGTTCAATCAATAAAGTGCGTGCCAATTATTGAAGGCAATACCATTAAAACCCAAAGCAACCAAGAATAATGAGCTGATGTTTTGTGATTGAAGTCGCGTACATTCTGAGGCCGGCTAATAAGCTTTTGTCTGAATTCTGCTCCGCCACAGCCGAATTATTCAAAGCTAATTTGGTTACCAACCGAAACTATCTCGGGGCCAGGGTCTGTTTTCATGGCGATATTCCGGTACTTTCTACAGCTCCGTAAATTATTTCCCAGTACAAATCCGAGTATCGAACGCTCGTTACAAACCAACAGCATAAATGGCACTCGGTTACTGTAGTATTAAAATATTTTTCTAGTACATATAGTATATACATAATATGTACAACGTCAAATGCGCGGTGGAAATGAAAAACTCCGCAATATTATTTTTCACTACCCCGTTTACTTTCACTTGATTAAAAAGTGCTGACAACAGCAAATATAATAAAACTGGGCTTTCATGAGATATTTAAGAGACATGGCTTTACAAAATCTTGAAACGTTTGATTTATTAAAAAAAGTATCGTGCAAATGTGACAGTTTTTATTTCATTTTTTAATAGACATTTTTAATTTATCAAAATCTATAATGAAATGTAAGAAAATCAAGTAAAATGCGATATAGATTAAATTCTATTCGTATGGACTAAAACAATAATGTATCTTCTGTATTGTGCACATTGTCCATAGATCGATGACACACACGCGTCATATTATTTAACAGAATTCTAGAGCCATTAACAAAAAAAGCAACCGAGTATTTTCTCAACAATGTTTTGAGTTTTCAATTTTTTTGTAGACAAGGGTTGTATTCAATACCCTAAGAAGCTTTTAATATAAACATCTTACAACAGAGGTGAAGAACGTTTTAGAGAAAGTAATTGAGTAACCTGAGATAAGTAATTTATAAAAATTGAAAAATGTTTTTAAGCGTTGCCTGGTTTGAAGGTTAAATTAAATTCAATCAGATGAATAAAGGTTTCTGTTCTTTCACTTTACAAGCATCAACAGATGGATGAATTGAAGGAATATGGATGAATATGGAAGAATGGTGAATGTTGCACAGTGTGTAAAGTGGCCACTTAAACCAGTAAATTACAGGGATTTAGCCCTGTAGATTAGAGTGGGCGGATCATGTATGAAGTTTTTTTAGACATTTAAGTGAAATGGGTCAGAAAAGTTGCATTTTGGATCACATTGAACGTAAAAATTATTTTTTTAAATATTCCAAACTACTTTTGGCCCTTAACCGAGGTTTTAAATTTATACATTTTAGTATTTTCCAATAAAATTTCCAGTTATCACAAAATATCAAATTTCACTTTTATATGAAAATAAAAATAGTCATGCAAATAAGAAAACAATAATCTTCTTAGAAATACATGTATTTAAAATCTCTGATTAATACTATGTTTTTTGTTTTTAATGATAAATAATCCTAAAAACACAACATTTTCAGTGTTATCTTCATAAGAGAGAGTATGACAATGAAAGCAATTTTTTATGGCAGGATCATTGATCATTGATATTATTTCGTCATAAAACCCCCAGAGATATTAACTAATTCATAAACATGCTTTGCTATATTCTCACACAATGCTTGTCGTCAATATCGAACCATAACTAGAGCGAATATTTATACAAAATAGTACACGAGTATTTTTAAAGTATTTGACGGATTTCAACTGCTAACGTAGAGCCCCAATACATGATTCGCAGTTGGTAAGCATCGAAGGTATACAATGTTTTCCGGTTGACGGTTTGCGATTTCTGGCGAACAGTATCCAATAGTAACAGATTGACAAATATGTATAATACATATTTTTAGTTCCAGCTTAAACTGATTACAATATTTCCCTCAATATATATGGTAGGGTTCTAGGTACAGGTAAAAAAAACCCATGGGTTTTGGCTGGCTCAACAAAACTCCAAAGCTTTTCCAATTGTATCGAAATATAATTTACCATCTAAGTGGATTAACAAATGCCTAAATGGTTATTCTTTAGCATGTGATTGGCTAGTAAACCTTTGGAATATTTATTATAATATCCAAATTATTCCATTTTTCTAAAAAGTATTACCCGCAGTCCCATCGCAACCGATGTACTTTTTTTAAAATTCTAAACTATTGTGAAAAAAATAATTGACAACCGAATCTAAAATAGATTTTCCAGTTCCAGATATTGATGTTGTATGTTCTAAATTAATCGAACCTGGTTCGCAAATATTTTTCTTATCAGGTTTCTTTTTCTTCTAATTGTTGTCAAAATAAATGCTTTTGACGCTTTCACTTGGAAGACTTTGTCGCATGAGGTCCTGAACTTTATTACTTGCATCACATATTTTGTTCTTGTCGATGGCATAACAAGCATTTGTAGGTTGTGTCACTATCTCTAAGTCTTGCAGAGCAATTGATCGATCTGGAAAACCAAATCGGTCAGACAAAATTAAAATTATTGGAAGTCGTGAAGTGTTCCTCTTTGATCCCGATGTTAAAGGTTCAGGCAATAATTATGTATTCTTGGATTCTGCAGTTTGAAATAAAATTATTATTATTAAAATATTAGTATTTTGAAATACACCATTTTATGTCTTAAGTAATCGACTAAATTAAATGTGGCTAACAGTAAGTATTGAAGCGGTTCCCCAAATTATTTGCACATCTCTCTTCACGATGGCCAATCCTTCTGTAATCCGTGGTTGCTCTCCAGACTTTAGATCTTGCAAGTTTATCTCACATGAAGTATATTCCTAATAATGTATTTTATGGTGGGTAGCATAATCACACTTATCTTTGATGGTACCCCAAACATGGGACATTCCACCATCACTATGTCTAGTCACGATGTTGGGATGAATTTATTTAGTTTTTATGTATTAAAACAATTATATATTCATAAAATTATTTATTTTTTAGTAAAGATAAAACTTAATCACACTACAAATTTGAACACGTTTTAAAACTACCGAAATGCAAAAAGTTTACACTCCGCGGAACTGATTTCGTCGAGTGCCTGGCAAATATTGACGAAAACAATGGCTCATTAAAACAATGCTACCCATTTATTACAAAATAAAGTGCGACTCACGCCCTTAAATGCTTATTTCACAAGGTTGAATGCAATGCAAATGACTAAGTTGTGTATTTTTTTCAATTATCCTTTTTATGAAAATATCGCTAAGTCCATTAAGCGATCAGGAGCAACTGCTTAGTATTTCACTATATCAGTTTTTAAGGTTTTTACGGCAATTAAAAATCATAAATGTATTTACCGAATTTTCCTTGGCTGCCTTGTATACAACAGACAAGCATTTAATGAATGCATGTCAGTTTAATGCGTCCGGGCCTAAAGGGGGTATCTAGTATTTAGGGTCGCCCAGTAGAATATTCTTTTCAATAACTTTTTTGCTAATCATCATATTGATTTCATTTTTGCATAATCCCACCCCATAAAGTTAAGAATGGATCAAAATATTATTCTACCGAATTCTTTCTATTAAAATTCAATTTTTTCTTTGTTTTCCCCCGTGCAAACAGCAAACATTATAATCCATCGCTCTATAGTCTAATTATCTTTGATACGTAGGTCAGTTTGCACGTGTGCTTCTTGCTATTTGGTCGCAATAACCACAAAAATCCGGATATCGTGCGTTAAATTTTACATGCGTTCCCCCGCTCAACATTCGCATTATCGATTACGTGACTTTAGATCAGTGTTATTCAACGTGTAGCGGCGAGAGGAGCGCGATGTCATATAGCATCCTTTCCCGATAGTATTTTATGAAAACGGCCACCACTCTGTCGTTGCATACAGTTCTTGCATTCTCTACATTTCTTCTTCTCATGCACGCACGACGATTATTCCGACTTTTGACAAAGCCCACCTTTAAATATGTGTTGGATATAGTCGTGCCACGTCTTTTTCGCTCTTCCTCGTTTTCTGCATCCATCAACACTCGCATCGTAAATATGTTTTGCTCAGCATATCCAAATCAACGCAGCACCCGTTTCTTAATTGTGTCGATACTGTTTGCTTCAGCTTTGTATGCTACACGGATTTCGGCATTTGTGCACCTATGATACATAGTTTTACCACACATTTGCCCGAGAGATCACATTTTGACAGCATTCAGCCTACTTTCACTCTTGTTTTTCCAACTCTATACTTAACCTCCATATATTAGCGTCAGTACCAGGATTTTACTGTAAACTGCTAATTGAAATTATTATAATTTAATTGATTCAATCAGCATTTACTTTATAAAACTGCTTTTTAAATAATTAAAAAAAAATCATTGTTATTAGTGTTACACAAATTACTAGTTACTATTAAAAGAATACAGCTTTTTTTTTCTTCGGGAGAGCACTCCTTTCTTTGAAGAGTGATACAAAACTAATATTATAAATACATAATACTATTTACAGTCTAATAATCGAGTTTAAAAAAACAAACGAACTAATTAGTTGTAGAAAATTCGCTACATCGCGATGCATCGGTGAACATAATTACTGTATTGTGCTTAATAAGACAGTTATCGTGTGCAATGTCAGCTCCAGCGACCGACTTCATTCCTGATTTCTGTATATTCCCGGGTGCCGTTATTCCGTCGTGAAATTGGAAATAGATCCTATCAGATCTTCCTTCCACGGCACTGGGATGGCTTAATCTCCGCCCATTTCTATTCCCGTTAGAGGAGAGGAGACTGCCCGCCACCAAGTTTAGTGCATTATTATTCTTCGCCTTGGCAGAATCGGTTTCAATTATAATAACTGGATTCGCATAATTTGACCGAGCTTTTGCATGCAATGGAGTTTCCGAATGGTTCTTTTGTGAGCTAAAAATAATCACATCATCATTCGGACCATTCAAATTATAAAGAGAAAGATCCCACATTTTGCTCTAGATTAATTAGTTTTTTTAAACTCAACCAAGTTTATAAATTCTTATTCATTCGATTTTGATTGCAAATAAATTTATTTGATGGAAAAATCATAATATTACATTGTCATTACATTACAATAATTTTTACATTGTTTTATGACGTAATCTATTCTAAATCGGAATCCATTTGAAATCGGTATATTTCACTGAACCGGGCTTGGTGAAAAATTAAAAAAATATATCATGTAACACACAATAATATGCAACATGTGATAAAATAAAATGTATAGTAGTTTAGGAAGTATAAATAAAAAAAATCATGAGCATGTACCTAGAAATAATGGTGAAATAAGGCTGCCATCAAAAAAACAGAATCCCAAATATGCATTATGTATAAAAGTAAAAAAATATATCGTGAGATGCCTGAATGTATGAATAATGAAAAGAGTTTGAATGAATTTGAAAATTAATGTTTTCTTTACTGTAAGATAAAATAAAGTGACTATAATATTAGTTTATGTACAAATTGAACGTAGTTATGCAGAAAGCAGCCAGTCATAGAAAAGTGAAACTGAGATAATAGCACCTTTGTGAAAAGAGTGAATAAACAAATCTCCACAACAGTTGGATCGTTTTTGACTTTAACAAATTATAAACAAGGAATATATTAGTTTTTTTTTACATAACAAACAAGAATTTAATTATTTATTTGACCAGTTTTAATGATTTTTAAATTCGTTAAGATTTTCTAGTGCTGTTTTCTGAAAATGGAGATATACCATTTGTGTGATGGACACCATTTTCAGAAGGCGATTAAAACAATTTTTTGTATGAAAGCGGTCTGGCTGTTTTTAGCAGAACATATATAATTGACCTTACTGCACCCGATAACATCAATATCTCATTTTTTTAAATTGTCGACTGGCTGCTTTCTGCATAACTACGTTCAATTGTAACATAAGCTTACTTAAGAAATTAATATAACTATATTCTCCAGTAAATTCATTCGACGTCTCTCTTTACCTGAGAGATTTAAAGTTTATATATCAAGGGGCATGTACGTAAAAAAAATATAACCTGTAATTTAAAGTCAGATTTAATTTATAGGTATACTTTATTTATAATTTTATGGTTTATACCACGTTATTCAACGTATATTTGAATTAAAAATATTTTTATAGGGGTCACCCCTTATGCAGCAGTGTCATCAAATATTTACGTCAACCGAAAGCTTTTCGACTCAATACATTTGCAGGCTGCAATTAACTATTGTTAACGTTATCACCACACTGCACTAAATTCAGTCGGTTTAACATCGATCGGGAGTATTTATGAAGCAGAGATAGTTAAGTAAATAAATCTGCATGTCTGAGACTAGGGACATCACAATAATTAATAATGTTCATATTGTACCTACCTATTCATGAGCTTTTATTTTATACATTTACATATTTAAATACGTAAGTAGCGGTTGCCAAACTTTAGGACCTCACAAATTTTAAATGTATTTGTTTATTTTTTTTATTTATTTATTTTTATTTTTTTGGAAGTTCAACAAGAATACATAAAATACATACATTTTTTTAAGTAAGCATTACTAACGTTCTTTATATATATTCTCAATTATAGAACTCCACCATCTTTCATAAATTATATAAAATAAGTGTGTAAAATCAATTTAAGTAATAATAAAGATTAAGTTTAGCTAAAGAAATAAAATTGAGTTAAACATAAGAAACTACATTTTTTTTTTAAGAAAAGAAAAGAGAAATTCAAAACATATAAGATGTAATAAAATAGACTAAAATTAATATACATACACAAAAATAAGGATTAGGCATTTGATTTAAGATACATAATAATATTTTTTATAATCATTTGCTCCTATCATGATAAATGTCAATGTTAACTTTTTTTTCTATTTTGTTATAGAGTCTTAACATACTTGCAAGAGGGTTAAATGTGCCATATCATTTGTAAAAATTGTAAGGTAAAATGTATCAGGTGATCTCAGACGCCTACGTTTTAAAAAAGTGTTTGAAGTACAGTTATTCCGGGTAACATTGGAATTCAATAAAACATTGGACAAAAACCTGACTTATATATGACTGATTACTTTCTAATAGAATAAAAAAGCTTTATCAAAATATTTTTTTTTATTTGTGTGGTACGGTGGTACGAGCGGTGGCTCGAGCCCAAAAGTAAGTAATTCATGTTTTTTTTTTAAATGCTTTGGATCAGAAGAGTATTTTATATCAAAAAAATATAGACCAAAGTTACCCAAAAATCAATATAACATTGGACCACCTATAAAACATAATTATAGTTATGTTTTTATGTAATTTTATAAATTTTGTGGTCAAATTCATTTATATAAAGCATTCAGAACACCAAATAATTAATAAATTTGCAGCTGGCTCAATCCAATGAAAAAAATATTAGAAAAAAACTTGTTGAAGTGGTCCAATGTTACCCGAAATGACTGTACCTATGTCCATTTTTATTTTATAATACTATACGAGTATGTCGCGGTGAATTACTTGTAGCATAATGTTTTTAATGATGCTCACGTCATAAACATTCACTTAGCTAATAAAAATAAATGTCATGTGATATGTAACTGATATTTTTGTAAATAATGTCCGTCGTTTATATGTACAAAATAAAATTGTTAATCGTTACCAAAGTATAACAGCTTTATTAATAAAACGAAAATGTAAAAACAGCACAATGTTAAAAATGGATTAATTATTTCAAGATTTAGCATTATAGGTACATCTCTAGCTCGATTGATGTTCCCGTTTGCTTGTATATTTGGCTCTAATGAAATTGCTCCGAGACAAGAAATGATATTTATTTAAAGCCGAGATCTGTGCCGTGTTTTGATTGCTATGACAGATGAAAAGGCCTTTTCGTAAAAAATAATTTGTTGAGAATTGAATTAAAATTTTCGCCGCCTATTTACTAAGCAAACGGTATTGATTCTTTATGGAAATACAAAACTGAGGTTTTGATAAGAAATTCCGTTCTGAGAGTGACGTCGGATGATACGAGTGATTTCAATTGCTTTGATTGCTTTGCTGGTTGACATCATTCTCTCGTGTATTTATCAAAATTTGAAAAGATTTACATAACATCTTCAACTATCAGTGTTTGTCGCGGTAATATTTTCTTTAGGAGAGTATCCATTTTACTTCGTAGTTTGAACATGTCTTTAAGTTGCCCTTGCCAAGGCATAAAACATCATCATCGCTCCCTCAACAGCTCTGCGTGATGCATAGAGCACTGCAGTGTTAATTCAAATGCAGCGCATCTTTATCATCTGTTACAGGAAGAAAAGGTGATCAGTCTAAAACTTACTCCCAGGAACCGAACCTGGGACCTCGAGCACAAGCATGGTAAAGGAACTCGCCAACCACTGTACTAGAAGGCGAACTTTTCTTTTGAACTTGATTTCCTTTTTCAGGATTTTTACCCGAGGGCATCCATCGAGTCGAAAACACTCGTCCAGGGTTTTAGTTCTATTTCACATCACAAAATGTAAATGTTTCTTCTATGCCTGATACTGAGCCAGTGTAGTTGCGTGCGATACTCGGTTATGTGGTCGAATTTGCGAAGATTAAAGATACGCAAAACATTATGTAATCGTTCCAACTTATCAAGCTATAGTTTCGATGTCTCGAAATTTCGGGACTTGGGGTCCGAATCTAGTTTCAGTCTTGATAGATACTCAGATTCGTGTCAAGACTGGAAGCCTTTGTACCGACACAGGAAATTTTATTCCGATACTCTTTGGAAAAAAAAACAAAATCCGTTCGGTTTTGGGGTGCGGTAAACATGACAGCGAAACCTTGATTTTGTCGCTTTTAGTTAGGCATAATCAGTCCGACGTGCAATTGTCTTTTTCGCACAATATCTAGAGATATCTGTTAGAGAGTGACAGAAAAATTATGTTCAAATACTTTTTTATATTTTTTATATTATTTATTTATTAAAATCTAGTCATATACACAATAATACAGTTGTAATAAAAAAGATGCTTAATACTTGACTAAAAAAGATTTAAAACATACAATTTACAATATACGTCACGCGTCACAAGTTATATTACAAAAGAATCAAATTTGGAAAAAAAAAGTTAGTACGTAATATGTACCTTTGTAAATTTAAAATAAAAATAGGAATGAAAAAATATAATAGAAATGTATTTATCTATCACTACTCACCCACAACAATAATACCTAAATGCTATCGCTGATTTCCTTTTTGAATTTATTATTATTCAAGTTTAATATATCACTCGCATTGGCTACAATAATTATATTATTAAGCTTATTGTCCAGATGTTTGTTGAAATATATGTTTATGTAATCATTTTTAATTTTAATTTTTGTTATTATTTAATCATGTACATGCTTCTACTTTTTATTATGTGTATCCCAACTCAACACAGGGCTCTTAGTTTCGTAGAGTTAGGGATATATTATTATTTTCTTGTAATATATATTTAAAAAAATATATATTGATTAATTATACGGCACAAGTGCCTTTTAATTTTTTTTATATGTATGAATACATAAACAATAAAATAAAAAACAAATTGCAAATTCTATGTTTGCATGAATGTTTTGCTGCATTAGTGCTTACGTCAGCACAGTAATATAATTTGGTGTGACGGGTACATTTGAAGGGTACATAAAAATTAATTAAACTAAGTCAATTATGGCAGTCAGTAATGCCATTGGAAAGTTTGAATAAAAACATTAAGTCAGAGATCTGTCTTCTGTTATCCAAGGAGTCTATCTTCAAATGTCTTCTCTCTACCTTGTAATTATTGAATTGGCAATGGTACCATGTCATTAATATATAAAATAAAAAATAATGGACCAAAATGAGAACCTTGTTTGATACCCAATGAAGTTAGTCTTAAAGAAGACTGGAAACCTTTTATAGTAACCGGTTGCGATATGTTCGTTACATATGATGTGATCCACCTGAAAAGGTCACCATACCATGACTCCAATAAATTTATAAGTTTTAAAAGAAAATTCTAAGGTTTTTTAAAAACTAATAAATCTAATAAAATTTTGTTTTCCAATTTACATATTTTAATGTTTTTTATTGAGCATTTAGAACTGATAAAAAATAAAGTTTTTGGAGGATATCCGATATGGGAATACCTATTCATCAAATTTCTCTGTCACCGCATTTCCTCTTAATTTTGGAGAGTAACCAGACAAAGTGATAAAATTGATGATACTCGCAGAAGTAAATGAAGTTGTTCCTTTGTGGCACAATAAATTCATGAGTCCCTCGCCATAAACAATGCGGCCCGGCTTGTGCGAAAGCTCGCCCGCAAACGCATAAGTACTGAGAGGCTGAAAGCTTAACACCCTCACGTACACATATCGCGGTCCCTTTACAATCATTCCGTGTCCACTTCAATGGCAGGCAGGGGATTGTGGCGGTCACCTGTCGTTAGTAATTTAACGCGGAACCATAGACTCGGGAGTCTCGGCGAGGCACAGCTGGGAATTATTTTATTTATTCATAGATACAATAGTTCCCCGGTGAAGGAAGGAACTAAGGAAGACTAGGCAATTATGACATGTCTCTGGCTGATCTAAGTGATAGGGAATGTTATTTAGTATATCGACTGTGTCCTGGACAAAAGTTTTAAACCACAATTATAGAAAAACAGGCGTCGTGACGGCCGACTGTAAAACTAGCGTCGCGGGTTCGATTCCCGCCAGTTGCAAGAAAAAAATCCATGAAAGATTTTTTTCTCAATTGGTCTGAGTGTTGTGAATTTTTCATTACCTCCTTCCATATCCCCTCTTTCCCACCTGCTGACAAGCCTCTAAAATAGAGGCCAGACCAAAAATCTTTCTTGGATTTTTTTCTTGCAACTGGCGGGAATCGAACCCGCGACGCCAGTTTTACAGATAGCCGTCTAACCAACTCCGCCACGGCGCCTGTCTTACAAGCATATATGACATTAAAATCGTATCGCTGAAAAAGCTACAGGCTATCCCAAATATCGAGTTTATGAAGTGTTTCGAAGATTGGAGTTATTACATTTCCGGTTCCCCTACGGTTCTACGGGGAAACGGCGTGATGGTTTGTGTTTGTTTGTCTGTAGTACTCGCATCTAGTGCCTGCGTAACGAGAGAACCCTTTCAATACCCATTCATCGCTCTAATTTTTTCGCCTCCTCACTTAATCTTCCCACTAATGTCAAAGACGTCGCTTGTTTATTCACATTAAAATCACGTTTTAAATATCACATCCTGAATATTTGCGTTTTTCCTTTCTCCTCCCCTTTTCCTTCCCTCTTTGTCCCCTCCTCTCTTTATGGTATAGTGTAGATATTTAGTCAATTTTTATTTCATAAATATATATCAGTGTTTTGTTTTATAATGCAAATATTAAAATATACCTACAATATGTTCATATACCACTGCTTTTCTCAAAGCGAACGGTTTGGGTAGGTAGGGAGAAATTGCCTATTAGGCAAAAGGCAATTTGCCGCCCTTATGCATATGTATGTAAACCTTTTATGTATATAAAGTGTTTAAATAAAATAATAAATACTCATATTCAGCAATAATGCACGAATGATGTTTTGTCAAGAAAAAGTTTACTTTAGAAGGGGAACACAATTAAATTCCCTCGGGTCTTACAAGTCCCAAGGCGTATTATTTCATTGGATATAACATCTAACTTGCTCGAAATTTGCTCCAAGTCCCAAAAAACTTAAATAATGAAAAGTGACTGGCTCACAATGTTTTGCCTTTGTTTACACGACAAATGACGAATAAGGTTTCGTTTTTCATCTCCTCTGTTGAGGTTACCCACTGTACAAGAGTTCCGACACATGCTTTTTATTTTCTATATCAAATCAAGTGTTGTAATTCCAACCCAATTATTTTTATTATGTTGATGAAAACATTGCGTGTTAAGGCTCTAGTCTGGTAAAACGCGCGCAAAATTAGGAAATCATACTATCCAGTGACCGGTTTCATCCCTTTCGCGACATCTTCGAGACTGGTATCTTTATTAAGGAGTCCAATGTATTCATACAAAACAGAGGTAAGGATAGATCATTCAAAGTTATATAAAAATAAATTCATATATTCCAAATTTGTGGATTAAAGTATCACTAGTCTTTTATTTATATAATAAATTACAATTAACTTCCACCAAGAATGTTCACTTACAAACTTAAATGTTTTAGATAACGCGAACCTTACATGTCTACAGAAATTATTGTTGCTCGAAATATTGTTAACTAGGGAGAAATTTAAAAATACATTATTTTCTAAACGGGTGCATTAGCTGCTCGACAGTAAATATAGTAGCCAAAAATAAAGCGAATCTGACAACCGCACGAAACATTTCAGCGTAACAACCCTCTCTAAAATAAGGGTATGAGAATATTGTAGCTTCATAAAAAAACAAATTACAGCCGATAATGTACCTGATGTCGGATGAGCTTCTGGTACATTATCGGCTTTGAAAAACGGAAAAAATGGTTTTCCAAGGCGGAAACGACATCTGCCATAATATTTCTGAGAGAAAATTTTCTCAAATGAGTTATATCTCCGCTATGAATTCACAAAAAATCCTTATAAATATAAATTTACTGCGCAAATTAAATAACTGGTATCATGGTTACAATTATTGGAAGAAATATTAAAAACAAGCTGCGCCTGCTGGTTGATCGAATTTTAAATTGATTTTATTTTACACAAAAAGCCGAACGCCCAATTATACTGATAAATTTATTTCAGAATTCCTCGGCCCGAGATACATTTTACTATCGCGATCTCACCGGAAATAAAATAATTGAAATAGTTATGAATAAACCAACCAAAAAAAAAATTTAGAAGAGTGATATTTTTTTAACGTAATCTAAATTTTTAAAACGTTATCACAATTTTTAAGCCTACTTATTTCATTTGGCTACTCTTCCCATCTCTCTTTTGGTTTGAGCGAGTAATTAGGCGCCAGACTCAAGGGTATGTAGTAGGCCTTGCCAGACTGCAGTGACGGCATTTCGCTCTATCGCATGGAACAAAAACGTTGCAAATTTAAATAAATAATATAATAAATTTTAATTTGAAAACTTTAAATAATCTTTATTTATTATAAATACTTTGCCGTTTATATCTTCCTCAAATAATAAGCATCTAAAGGCGCACCCAGTGCATAGCTCGTTCTCAATGCGTGAATGAAACTGGCCGATTATTGCAGCTTATTTCTCAATACAAAATGTATACTGTATTTTAACATCCAAAAACCCAGTAGGTATATTTTCCTTGCTGAGTTCGCTCGCAGATTACAGATATTATTTGAAGCTTCTCTATTTGGAGAGTAGCATTTAGAACATTATTCCGTACAGACCATTTTCGACGATGACAGACGCCAGTTTTTTCATCCGCGCATCTTAGCTGGTGGCACTGCGTTCAGTGTTGTCAATTTTTGGAATTATTCATTTTTAGTTTAGAAGGAAACGAAGCTGACGGCGGTCACGTGACATTTTTGTTGCAATATTATTGCGAATATGTCTAATGAATGTTATTGTTATGTTATGTAATATAATATGTAAATTTAAAACGATGTATTTTGGCATAAATAAATAAATCTAAATATAATCTAAAAGTTTTTCAGAAATAATTATATTTTAACGTTTTCCATTACGTAAGAAAAAAAACAATTATTTTGTACATAATGGAGAGTGACGTCTTACAATAATATGTTTATTTTATTTTTAATTAGCAAATATTTTCAGCATAAAATGTAAATAAAAAAAAATAAATACGATGTTTTTAATCAGTGCTAAACGTAAAGGAATTATGAATATAATTATTTTATTATATTTATTTTTGACATATTTTTTAAAAAACTTTTGCATACATGTACTGTACTAAAACAATGGAGAATATACCCACATATTTCGCGATGTTATTAATTGTTGTTTGTTTGTTGGATTATTGGTAATAATTATTTTAATTAAGAGAACTAGGTATTCCGTCTTCTGTTGTCAGCAGGTGAAACTGGAGCTGGAGGGATGAAGTTGTTTTTACACGAAATCATAGAAAACGAAGCCGTGTACCTTATATGTATGTACATGCAGGTACAAATTATGAAAAAAATTGTAGCTTACCTATAAAAAAAGTCTCCGTTCGCTACTGCTATTAATAAGTGCAATAATTGTCTTTTTTCTTCCCAGGTTGGAGTTGTTTCGGAAAGTACCCAACATGCGTTTGCTGGCGTGTGGAGGAGACGGAACTGTCGGTTGGGTCCTCAGTGTACTGGACCAGATAGGGCTGCAGCCACAGCCCGCCGTGGGAGTACTTCCGCTGGGTACCGGAAACGATTTGGCCAGGGCGCTTGGATGGGGAGGGGTGAGTACTTTCCTTACTCTTTAAGCGAAACCGTCAAATTGCTCAATTTTGCAACTTTTACTACGGTCTACTTATCTTTATAAAAACAGAACCCCGGGCGAGTGATTTCGACTCTAAGGCTACTGCCAAGGTAACATCCACAAAATGGAAATCATCACCTTATCTTCCAAGTAACATAAATCATCCAGATACTCTGCGGTCGGAGTACCAATGCAGTGTCTTATGCACCACTGGGTGCGGATAATGATAACGATTTTATTTTATTGAAATAAACGGCACTATAAGTTGCATATAATAAAATACATACATGTAAGTGAAATAAGTCAAATATAGTATTTAAAAGAAATTATTACTAAACAGTTATTTACAAATTAAGGAGTCAAAAAAAAGGATACACGGTTTAAAAATAATATAACTAGTTATAAAAATACTTAAAAAATTAAATATTTAGTGATAGAAATATTTTGAACCTGTAAAAAAAAAGAGAAAATAAAAACTAAAAAAGCATCACATATTAGTAAAAAAAAATTAAAACAATTTTGAATAACACTATATGACGTTTTAATGTAAGAAAAATCACAATAAGGAAGTGTAGCTTTTAAATTATTATTTTTTATCTGTAGGTAGAGTAAATTTAATCAAGTGAAAATATTTAATTTTTTTTATAAAAAAAAATATTTGCGTTCTTCTGATTAACCCAAATATTTCATTTTGAGGGCCATTTTCAACGACTTGTAAATAACTCACTATTAGAAAATGGGAATCGAGTTGGGGTAGAGTGGGATTCGAACCACAGACCTTTGGTCCGTAAGTCCACAGGACCACAACCCGAACAATTTTTTTTTTGTTTTTTTCGGGCTGCAATTTCGTTAAAGTTTTACGTCTTAAAAATCCTTTAAATCATGTCGTGTGAAATAAATGATTTTGCGTGGATACCCAAGTTTTTATTTTTTGTTATTTTATTCTTTTTACTTGATGAAAACAACAGTTTCAAGGCGTTGGGATTTGGTGGGAAGATTATAACACCATCATTAATTTATCCCGTGAAGGTTACTCTGTTCGATTATATGGCCATCAATCACGCTGGTTGATGTTTGGCCAACTAATGCATATGAAAAGGATAAACAATGACGCTCTTACTACGCGCATTCTAAATGTCGAACCACGATCGCCAAAACATCGTAACGTACAAAAACAATATTTTACTGAATAATATTTTGTCTTCATAATGAGGCACTTCAGCCCTTCGGGAAATTGGATACAAAAAATGTTTTCTTGCGTGTGGCAAAAATTTGAGCATTAAATTGTACCGCAAAGTTTCTTGAAAATGTACAAAAAAAAGGTTTAAAATATTTCAATAAAAACCCACTACTTTGAACGACGCCACTGGTTCATATGAACCAACCAGTGATATGATAGCTGAGAAGGATATCCGCTTTGCTTATCGTAAACGAACCAATCGGAAGAACTGACAGAGAAGAACCTCTGACGTCACACGCGGAGTTATTTTAGAAATACATAACTTTGAAAAATCAAAGCGCTGGTAATACGATATATAATTTTTTTTTTTAAATTGGCTCAGTTTCATATTCTATTAATAACAAAATAAATAAATACCACTGAACTTCCTCATTAAATTATCCCCAATATACCATGCAAACTTTTAAAAAATGTTTTATTTAAATGCAAAATGGTATGTGTACAGCAACCAGGTTCTATTGACAATAATTGTCACTTTTGTGAAATAAGCAATTTTTTGTTTTAAAAAAAAAAAATAAACTGACTTAACAGAGCTTTGCCTAAATGTTTTTGTTGAATTACTCCAAAAAACAAAATCTTTTATACCCTTTCTACGTGGCCACAATTCAATTATTTAGAAATACACTTTGAGTTTGAAAATTTATTTTATTGATAACAATTTATTTAAAATAAAATTTGGTGTTTAAAGTATATTCCTTAATAATTCACAAAACATATTCTCCCATAAAATATTGTTTTTGTTGGTTACGGTGTTTTGGCGATCATGGCTATCCAGCCATTTTGTATTTACATCGGTACCTATTCAAATTTTCGTACATTTTGGAAAAGTGTCACCATACAATTATAGTTAAATTATTCGTTTTCTTATCATGTCCAGATAAATATTTTAAAATCCAATTTTCCGCTCAACTTCTTAGTTGTTTATCATCATTATCAAACCTTTCTTCGCACCCGGTGATGCATAGGGCACTGCATTATTAAATAAAATGCAGCGTATCTCGATGATCTTTTACAGGGCTAGCAGTCTTACTCCAGGAATAGTTCATATTGCCAAATTTATTAATGAAAACGGTATTAATTTTTAGGTCAACAGTTATTTAGTGATTTTAATTAATTTGTAATGGCAGAAATCATCCTCTATAGCTATAGGATGGATTGCCAGAAAAAAAGTTTATCAGTCTTTCGCTTCAGGAAAAATGAAACATTATGTGAAAACCACCTTATTAACAAATATTTCATGTCGACCCTTTCAGGGATCAAACCCAGGACCTCAAGCATGGTAGGCAAACGCGCCAACCAGTACACTACCAAGTGGACTTTTCTTCAACCACACAATGTATTCTTTACCAGCCCGGACACTGGCAAATTGTTTATAGTGTAATATGAATTCAATTAGAGGGTAATAAAAACATTTGCATATTGATTTCAGGGTTATGAAGATGAGCCCATATCAAAAATATTGGCTAATATTGGAGACAGTGATACAGTTCTATTGGATCGCTGGGAATTGAAGGTAGAGCCTAATACTGGAGCCACTGACACGGAGCAGCCTGGAAAACCTAATTTACCATTAAACGTTGTTAACAACTACTTTTCATTTGGCGTAGACGCTCATATTGCTTTAGAGTTTCATGAAGCCAGAGGTAATTTAATGAAATATTTTTTTACTTAACATTCTTATGTGACAAATATATTGGATGATGTTATAGAGCCATAAATCATCTCACAAAACATATAAAGTGCGATAACTATTGCGCAAGTTTGGGAGCCAAAACATAAATTTGGAATTATTAGATTTTTTTCTCTTCTTAAAAAAACAGGATAAAACATAGGCCTATGCATGAGTATACTGATTTTATCAGTTTTACACGGGTATACTGATTGTTTACACAGGTTACTGCACGATTAAATGTAGGTACAAATTTACACATACGTACACATACATACACATACTCATACATACATATACATACACATACATACATATACACATGCATATTTAGAGTTGAACTTCGTTTATCCGAACTCCAGTTATCCTGATTGCCAAATATCCAGACCAGAAAATAAAAAATAAAGAAGCTTTTAATTTTAATTTAATTGTGCAATCAATTCAATTTATCATTTCAAAAGCAATATAATTTGGCACTCGTTCATCTTGATAATTGAAATTTTACTGTACCTACACATGTATAAAAAATACATAATATAAATATTTTAGTACTTATAAGAAACAAACCAGCAAATAAATTGAATCAGTTAATGTAATGATTTGATTTGTAGTCATGGGTCACTTGGTAGTATCATGGACTCCGAATCGGACCTCCAAAGTTAGAACTCTGCTTCGCCACAACTTCCCATTTTATTGAACGGATATTAATAAATGGCTTCAAAATTTAAATATTTTTTAAAACTTAAATATGCAAATACTAATTATATTTTTTTTATATAAGTTTGTAAACAAATAATTGTGTAATCAACGAGATAACCAATATTGTCTTGTCAGAATTTTATACATCATACTTTGATTGTTTTTTCAGAGGCCCACCCTGAAAAATTCAATTCCAGAATACGGAATAAACTTTTTTACGGTACAGCTGGAGGTAAAGATCTTATGCAGAGAAAATGGAAAGGACTGGCAGAATTGGTTACCCTCGAGTGTGATGGACGAGATCTCACTCCAAAGCTGAAGGAACACAGGGTTCACGCGATAGTTTTCTTAAATATTCCCAGGTAAGGGTTTTGAGTATTTTTTGTAGTTGGATCAAGCTTTGATTATTACTCATGCAGGCTGTGTTTAACATCATATTCAGTCATATGACCGTAATCCCTTTGAAACATTTGATGAATGTATCATTATCAAAGCTTTTATTCTAGATGTTCTAGATTAATGCGTATCTCAGTTTCAGATTGTTGTTTTTTTCTTTACATGTCAAAATGGTTTTAACTTTTTATCTGAATGTAATGATTTACTTTCATTCATTTAATACGTATACCACAGATTTGCATAGACCTCATATTGGAAGTTCACCTAGACCACTTTATCATTAAAATGGTATTTTATTTACAAACAACATATATTTTAGCTATGGAGGAGGTACACATCCTTGGAATAAGTCGGGAGGGACTTCTGAACCCTCCACAGAAGATGGATTAATAGAAGTAGTAGGACTAACAACATATCAGTTGGTGAGTTTTATATTTACTGAGTTTTTTAATAAAGACAACAATATAAGTTTGTAAACAAATAATTGTGTATTCAATGAGATTACTCATATTGTCTTGTCGGCATCTTATACCAAATTGTTTTTTTTCTTTCTTATTATAAGCACCTTAATTTTGTCAAGTTATATTCAAGTTTGTTTGTGAAAATTCTTGGTAGAAGTTCATTGTAATATATTACCACAAACTTGGGTTCATCTGGATTAGGTTCACAGGGATGTCATGAAGTCATGAACTTGATAAAAGAAGGGATACAAACTCTTGTATTTTCATGAACTTGATAAAATAATCTATATAAAATCTTGTTTCTTGTATACCCAGTACCTTTGTAAAAATACCCTTCATACAAAAATAATAAAACTGAATTACTATTCCATAGATAATTTTGAATTCTTTACCGTTACCGTTTTTTTATAAATATATTTTGGAGGTTAATTACTACAACTAGGTAACTTCTAAATCAGCATTTGTAAGTTACCCACTAAAATCACATTTTTTATCCTCCTCCATGAATGCTACAAATATACAAGTCAAGCATTCAAATCATCAAAATATGATTTAAATTAATCATAACTTGTTTATTTGTAGTATCCACTGAGGAAGATACAAATATGTGTTTTTTGTGGGTAACTCAAAAATGCTGATTTTGAAGTTACCTGTGTGTAGTAATTACCTCACGATTTAATTTTATAGTACAGATACCATTCTCGAAAATGTAGCGAAAGTGATTAAACCGGTTACTGGTTATTACAAATTTGTGGATCTAAGTATCACTCGTCTTTTATTTATATGATAAATCTAACTTAGTCTTCCCGCTATCATTAAGTGAGCGATCCTTACTTATTTTTTCTTCTTAGCCATTACTTCAAGCCGGAGGTCATGGAACATGCATAACTCAATGTAAAACAGCGAAGATTATAACATCCAAAACTATTCCTATGCAAGTTGATGGTGAAGCGTGTAAACTGGCGCCATCTATTATTACATTATCGAGACTAAACCAAGCCACCATGTTAGCAAAGAGAAAGCCAGGCAGGATCAATGTTCAGTAAGTGAAGATTATATTTTGTTGTTTTATTCCAAATTAAACAAACATGAAAGTAATATTAATTTTGTTTTCAGGCAAACAACATTAGACCAACTCAAGTTCTCTATATACTTGATAACCATGTTAGACTACGAGCAACATCATTATGACAAAGATCTTTTGAAGCAAACCGGTGAGTTTAAAGAATACATAATTATCTTTAATAATCCCTATAATTTAGCATTAAAAAAAATCATTCGCCCTATGCGTCATCCCAGGTAAAATCAAATATTATGATATCATACATCGTTCATTAGCTTTGTATCTCATTTTTCAATCTATGAATTAAAAAGGTATCAGAAAAACATAGACACCAAATGAAAACATGAAATGAAATGTGAATCATTACTTAGTTGATGGCCGAAAGTAAAATATCATGAATTATATAGATTGATAAAACGCATCTACTATGTTCACACATACTTTGTTTTATTTATTAGAAATAAAGAAAATAATTACTGAGAAGAGTACCGTGCTTATCTTTGAAAAAATATTTGTTTCCTTCCAATGTCCATATATTTGATTTGTGCACATGAAAGCCGCCAATATGTCACAGTGATTATGAGAATATATTCTTAATTAGATTTAAATTTAATGTAGGGCTTCCCATTTCGATTCTAATCTAGTATGAATCAAATCTCTATCAAATGTGTAATACGGTTGTGTTTTATGTTTTAGCGGAGTGTATTGGCAATATTGAAGTTAACCCTGTAGCCGATTTGGAGCAAGTTAGAGGAATTATCAATAATCTTGTAAAGGATAATCCTAATTTGCCAACACTATCTGCTGATTGGTGCTTTGTTGATTGTAAGTGAGAAATGCTCGTAATCGTATTTCAATTAATTATATTAGTTTTATAACCTTACTCTCAATATTTCTGAGAACTTTCATATCAAATTAACTTATGTAAAATATTTATTATTTTTTTAAGATAATGTCTTTTAAAAGAAGACATCCGAATCAGTTTTTTTTAAATTGTGAATTTTAAATTAAACTTTACTTTATTATTCATTGTTAAACTAGTACATACATAATTTATGAATGTTCTAATATTAGCTTTAATCTAATTATCAGTAAACTTTATATTTGATATCAGTACACTTTGCACAATACACTACATTTAAAAATAAATAAATTATAAAACCTTTCTTCAATGCACATGTTATTACAATATTGATACATTATATTAAAAAAAACATAAATATTAAAAACATATTTGTCCCAATAAACTATTAAATAATAGTTAATAAATTAAAAACATTACATAAAAAAATATTGATTGACATACTGTCATAACTTTTGTCTCATTTAGCATTCATTTAATATTTTTGTATCTTTTATTTTTTATATAAAATTCTCATAGCCTTATTTTGTGTTACTATTAAAAAATATCGCAGTTGATTTCCAATAATTTTGTTTTTTTTTTACATAATTTATTCTTAATTTTAGCATGCACGGCTGAACGGTTTTTCCGAGTAGATCGCGCCCAGGAGAACCTCCACTATGTTTCAGACATTGGACACGAGTGTCTCTTCATTCTGGACACAGGAATAGCGCCTCTAACTCCCGACACAGAAACCACCACCACTGGACCTTCCGAGTCGTCTGCTGGACCGATGTCCTTCGACACGACTACAGGACACTCCATCTCCCTGGACATCTCACACAGTATGGACACACCCAGCGCGGGAGTATCACTGGACGTTCCAGATCAATCCCACAACAGGTTTGTTTTTACCATATTTGTATTGTATCTTTATTTCTTACAATATTTGCAATCATTATTAAATGTGGAGAGGTTTCTAGCCTCCCTGAGATTTTCTGGCAGCTCATTAAACATTTAAAGACAGCAAAATAAACAGCTTGTTTTGAATTCCAGTCACCTTTACCTTTTTTGTATTGCTTTGGCGGTTCCCAGTAAGCTGCAAAATTTTAGGCAATTTTTAGAAAGAGGAAATGTAAAATAATTTATCAAAAACATATTATGTTGAAAAAGTCTAATAAATACACCATTTGTCATTTGAGATACCTTAGATAATTAGATAATTTTCACAAACATTAGGGTTGTCACTTGCCACTAGTGACTGACTGAAGTTTCGGTTCCAGTTTCGGCCAATAAAACAAATTTTGGATGCAGTTTCGGTTTCAGACAAAAATTACCCAAAACTTCGGTTTGGGCAAAACCTGTGGCTGTACTCGGGTGCATCTTATGGCTTGTGACTCGGCCGCGTGACCTGTGGCCTTTAGTTTGTTTCAGCTTTCGGCCAGTGAGTGTTGTTAGTTCTCATGTGTAATAAGCCTCCCTTTTAAGCATTCGCCCACATTGGACACGCATTTTTGATTCTCCTCACCACCGATTTTAAATATCTTTTTACTAGCAGACTTTTGAAAAGTGTTTTTAATTTTTTATGGAAGTATCATATAGTACAATTAGAGATATTGGATCGATATCCATTAAAAAATTCATTATTGTATTGCCATTGCCTAGTATAAAAATTAAAACTAGACTGATTTTGTGATTAGTTGACTAGTTAGTAGTTCTAAGATCTTTCATATTTATATTTTTGTAATTCCTTTAAAGTTAATAAGTTAAATTTCCTATAGCTAACATTGATATAAGTTAAAGGTATAACATAACGAGGAACCAAAAAGCGCTTAAAAAAAACAAATTCCCTCTTTAAATTTATCACTTTTTTTTATTTACCACTTATTTTAATGCACTCATAAGGCTTTACAATAAAAACTCATAACTTTGGGCATTTTAAAGTGATTTTTAACTTATTTAAATAAGTTTTGGTTTTGGCCAAAACTAGAACAGAAGCCGAAATTCGGTTTCAGTTTCGGACGAAAATCTTGTTTCTGTGGGTCACTACTAGCCACATACATTAATATTATACATAATTCATATTTTAAACTTTATATATAATATATTTGTTACTATGTCGAGTGATGCGATGATTTGTTTAATTAATTCTGGTTATAAATATTTAGCAAAATGAGTCATCCAGAGTAAATGGTTAATGCGATTTCGGTTAACTCGTTCAATCGATTAATGACCATGAACATGAACAAATTTTATTAACTTACCTTAAAAATCTATTCAATTTATACTCATCGATTTCAAGGTACTTTAATTTAAATAGCAAAATCAATCACTGATTTAAATCTACTATTGAATCAATAGTAAACTTTTTGTTTGTTTTAAACCATGATTTGTTTGAGAGTGCCCTTACAAAGCGAAAAAATTGTAAAATTTTTGGTTTTTAAAAAATAAAATAAACAAAATTAGTAGACTTAAATCAGTGATTGATTTCAATATTAAAATTATTATATGCAGTTCTACAATATGAACGCTAACTCAATAAATTAAAAACATTTCATTTTACAATATTTTGAGTATGTCCTAATGTTTGCAGACTGGCTGGATTTCCTCCCTGGGGAGTTATTTATTTATTAACAGTCTTAGTCCGTTCAAAAAATGGCAAACACAAATCTTTATTATACATAAGGCACAATTGAAATAAAATACAAATAAAGAAAATGAAAGCTAGGACAAAAAATGTAATAATAATTTAGATCTAAATTTGTTGCAACAGAGAGAGAAAACATTTTTGAAAAAGGTATATGGAAGTCTAGGCATTTACAGGGCTTATGACCTTATGTTTTCGCTCTCTGTAGCAACAAATATTCATTCAATTGTACTTGTAATAATTTTATTCCAGTGAGTCTGGTTTGGGAAGTCCAGCAAAGAGTTCTGAGCTGCTGTCCCCCAGTACACCCCAGTCTCCTATGGGGCCCTCCCTCCCCGTCCTACCGGAGCTGGAGCCCCCTAGCCTGACCCCCCTCAGCCCCCTCTCCGGTGCCCTACCCTTGTCTCACCCACTCCGGAATGCCAGGGATGACTTTCTCCTGAGGGATTCCATAACTCACTTCAAATCGTAAGTGAACTTAATTATCAAGAGTTTCAATCAATGTGGTTGCACAATAAATCAATATATGTAGGTACATAGTAAGTAGTAGTGAAAGTATGCACGCCTATTGTATTTATTGAATGATTTATAAGTAAAGTGAAACTAATCAGTTGGTAAAGCTTTTTACTATTGTATCACAAAACTATTGAATATTTTCAATAGTTTTGTGAGAGACAAGAGCAATGTTGCAGGCCATAAAGATGTGGTTCGATTCCTACAATTTGGACATTTTATTATTATATATATATATGGAACGGCATCTTTAGTATGGGTAGAAAACAGCTGAGAATATTGTTCATATTTAGGCATAACATTTATTTGGTTTATTATTAAATTATTCAATATAATTTGATTGCAAGACATTATGTAAACTAAGTATGGAATTAACAGCTATTCATTACATCTGTTTAAAATAAATTTGATAAAAGTGAAATGAAATAAATCATATATCTATACAATTTAAAAACATGTAATTACAATGTTTAGTTAAATAAACACAAATGTATTATTTTTTATTCTCTTATAGAAATATTACTTTTACCATATAATAATTTCTTACTGGAGAGATATTAATATACATAATATGAACTGCAGAACTTTTCTGTAACTGCAATAACATATTCATTCTTAAAAAGATAGATATGAATGTTGAATTCACAGGATTTAATCTGTTAACATCAACATTATGCGGCCTCATATGGCGGTCTCTGTGGTGTAGTGGTCGAGAAACTTGACTCGCACACGAAAGGTTCTGGGTTCGATTCTCGGTGAGAACATGAGAATTAAATGTGATTTTTATCAAGCCTTGGTGTACTGTGCTGTAATTCACCACTGTAATTGGGACTCAAGGCCTGTTGTGGTGCAAAAAATATATAATTAAAATAAAAATTCATTTAAAACAAAAATTGTTTTTAAATATAAAATGAGTTTAGTCAGTGAAATCTTACGATAAATATAACAATTCGTTTAGTTGCAAGGGTAAAAGCCATTTTCATGGGTGATTTTAAGGGAATTACTTCTGTTTTAACAAACCACATATTAAAGTTATTACTAATTATCTTTTCTTACTATAGATAATCTACAATAGAACTAATTTTAATTTAGTCCAATATTTTTATTTTGTACATAAAAATAACATACAATGTTTCCTCAGAATTTTCTTTACTCACACTAAAATGTACAGTTAAATCTTTTTATTTCACCTAAAAAAATATGTAAAGTGATTTGAAATTAACATGCTTGCTGCTGATCGGAGCCTTAAAACATCATAGTAATCTTTACACTAGATGCTGACAATATTTGTAGAATAGACCACTGCCGTAGAATTTTTAACAGACAGCTGGTACTCGTTAAAATAGTTGATTTTTATAATGATTGAAGCGACAAGCACACACCTACTAAAAATTTATACTATTTGAAGTTTAAATTTAATGGAATTTTTTGATTATATTATAACTAAATTCTCTTAGTTATATAATCAAAATTACTCATTTACTGAACCAGAAAAATTTAACTGTACACTCCAACAATGCATGTTTGTATTTTTATTTGTTTTTCTAACTACAAATTTGACAATATCCTTACAGTTCTGATCACTGACAATTCACAATGCTGCAGATATAGTAACCGGATTGCGCACATATAGTTCCACAGCACTCTCATTTATTCCGCTTCGAGCATAACACTGTTCTAGAATTGATTGCACCCTTATGTTGCTTGGTTGCATGCAGCGTTCATGAAAGGTTATTTGGATTTGAGCAAAACGTTTTTGGATATAGGTGAGATTACAATTCGGCCTTCAACAAATTTTTACTGAATATATATAGTGCATTCGATTGTTTTTGTTGATAAGCGTGATATGAAATGGTGCGGAGATAAATTTTGCTTGAATCAGTACACAGTCATCATTGTAAGTACTTCTTTTCCGCGCTCTTTTTGACACTATGGGAAGAATTGTGACGGGTCGCAGACTCTTAAACAGGAGGTCTGAGATTCGAATCCCGCTCTAACACAACTTGTTTTACATTTTCTATCACAGTTATTTATGAGTAAAATAAAATGGCCCCAAAATTGAAATATTTCGATTAATCATAAGAACTCGGGTATTTATTTTTTATTAAAAAATATCACATGCATTGGAAAATGGAAATAAATATGTATTTAAGTTTTATAATGATAGTAAATGTTTTCAAAACCAATTGTATTACAATTTTTGCTAATGCATATTACATTTAAAAAATGTATATTATATTTTTAAAATATATTACTGTATGTACATTACAACCTGAAAGTACTTTAAAAAAAATGTTTTTTTAAGATACATAAAAAAATATTCTTATTATTTTTGTGCACTTTTACCACCTATTATGTTCTCAACAAAAAATATCTGCCTAGCATTGTTTTTGTAGTTATGTGTGATGACAACTAATAATAAAGGTGGGTACATAATTATGTATTTGTTGCCATTGCATGTTTATTTTGGCAATTTTTGTGAAGTATTGAAATAAAACATTTATTGACAACTTTTAAAGTGAATTTTTTCATACAATACAACAATCAATTTACAGACTTCTGCTGTTTTTGCTTCCAATAAATTATAATCATTGTTTTGCATGCAAATTCTGCTTAACTGTGTTAATCATTACTTGGCCTCTCCATGATTTGTCTATTTCAAAATTTAAACCATTCTCTACTTACATAGTCATTTTCGCTTTTGTGTTCATAACTTTTCACAATGTCTTTACAACAATAATTTATCTGCTGTCAACGAAGGTACAAGTATAAAAACATTTTATGATATATATACATAAAACATATTTTCTTTTCTATATAAAAACTGAAGTAGCCTAGTATCTTTTGAACTTGTTTTTTTCAAAGCTATTGTTCGATTACCAATTGAAAGGTTGTGTTTTAAAAATATTTTCACATCTACACATCCAAAATATTTGATCTGAAAACCAATAAAGTTATGTTTTTACAAAGATGAATTATTTTCAGATCACTTTTGGAAAAGACCACGGATGCTGTTTTAAAAGCGGCAAAAATTGGAGATTTAAAAATGGTATAATAAACAGTACATAACTTTCTCTATTTATCACTCTTCTCAAATCTAATTACAGCATTTATCTGTTTTGTAAATATTATATTAAACTAAAATTATGAAATACAAACTAATTTTAAATTTATCTAACATATTTCTTATTTTCATTATTTTAGAACTTTCTTTTTACTACAAAATATTTTATCGTCTTTAGGAAAGTCTGACTGACAAACATAATTTCGATTTATTTTGCCCAAAATCACATAGTACCTTCCATCAACACCATTTCTCTATCGGCACCAAGTAGTGTATTGGTAAACCAAACACAATGTATTTTGGTTCTCAAGATGCTTCAGATGCCTGTCCAAGGACAATGAAATGTTTCGATATTCACCATTGACATATTAATACACATAGACATGCCCCTGATCCCTCAAAAATTATTGACACTTAACTCTTGCCAAATACGTATTCAATCATTCTTCGACCGCTAGCCAGGCGTGACGTTTAGAATCGAAACCAAAATGTCTGTTTTTTGTCATGAAAGCGTGTAAAAACCTTTCGGAAAGATTGTAAAAAGAATTGTGTAACTTTTTATTGGTAAATATTTGTTCATGAGTGATTAACAAAGCTTAAATCAATTAATATTTCAATATAAATATTATTTTTTGTAAACGTCAAACTACATCTAGCGGCACAATTGCGAATTCCTTCTTAGTTACAGGGGTGCACTGATAGGAATGCGTTTTTAAAATATAGTAAACGTGAGTTAATATTGTTTTTGCATCCCCCAAAATCCAACGAAAAGAAATAAATGGGTCGAAATTATAAGGAATTTTAGGAAATAATCTGATGGGAATCCACCAAAAACTAATGTTGATTTTTAACGTCTTCTTTGTTTATTCTCACATGTAAAAATATTTATTTTAGATATATTGTTAAGTGTCCTCGGCACGGGTAACCCCAGTGAGGTCACATTACTTTTATTATTAATCTTTTTTTATAATGGAAAAAAAATAAATACTATTTTGAGTATCGTTCGTGTCACTACTTTTTAAAATATTTTACTCTACCTATAGAGCGCCCTAGCGCGTCTATGTATTTATATGTCAATGGTATTCACCTTGTATAAAAATGTATTTTATTTCGACCTTCTTAGGAATTGAATCCGGGACCTCAAGCACGGTAGGCGAACACACCGACCAACTCGAGTTCCCTCATCCACTATATTATTTTTTAAAAAAACAATGTCAAATATATTTTTTAAATTCTTTAAATTCAATATGGTAGAGAAAGTCGCAATTGCGTTTGTCAACTAGTTACTTTAACCTAGACAGGGTCGATATTATATACTTACAACATATGTAAATCAAGAGATGTCATGAATTTAAAATGATTTAATTTTCAGTTGAAAGAGTTGCATTCATCCGGGTACTCTCTGCTATCCATAGATGCCACAGGACAGACAGCGCTCCATATTGGGGCAAGATATGGACACAAAGATATTGTAAAGTATCTCATAGCTTGTGCACCAACAGCAATTCTTAACATGCAGGATAATGATAAGTAAGTGGTATAAAATATATAGATGTAACATAAGTACAAAAGTGTTCCAATAAAGTTAAAGTGCATTCAAAGTATATTTGATAGATGCTACATAGTAAATTTACACTAATGTGTTTAATGTAAGGATTAGATACCATAACTTTGAACTTTTTAATTATTTTTAAAAATTAAATTTTGATAATTATTATTTTTTATTTTCTTTTATTCAGGAAACATACTGTACGGTTACATAGTGTTATATTTTACACAGTTAGACTTAACTCCAATGGACCAGTGAAGTTTCCGTATTATATTATAATTTTATCTAAGGTTATCAATAAATTATTTTTAATCTAATATAATAAGTAGAAAAAAGAAAAGGAAAAAAAAAACATAAATGGAAGTTGTTGAAAAATTAAAATCAAAGTAAAAAAAGTATTTAAAAGTTTTTAGTTAGTATTTAAAAATAATGGAAATAATAATGAAGAAAATTTTTTTTGTAACAGTTATTAAAAGGTAAGAATATGTTTTTTATTTGTTTTTCGTCAGAATGTTAGAAATTACTAACGGCAATAAGTTTGCGATTTTATCGTGTATATCTTTGTTTTATTCTTTTGTAATTATCACACGGTAAATAAATATTATGGGTAATAAAGATTTTTTTATTATTATTAAAAAAATATTTTACAAATCACAGTTTTTTTATATAAAATATTTTTGTATTTTGTTTATCCATAATAAAAAAAAAGTAAAGATACTTTAAATAAGACATATCAAGGATTGAAATATTTTGGTTTTAAATAATGTAAAGGAAAAAATCAAAATTTTCAATATCAATCATCACATGATCTTTAAAAATACATACAATATAACTCTATGGATATTTTAACATATTACTTTTACAAATGGCTAGTATTTTAGGGGGTGACAAGTGGCTCCAGTGAGGCCAACAGAAAACGAGTGCGATGGATTAGGAAAAATCGAAATTACATTAGATCTTTCTTCGGTTTTCATAATTTTGCTAAGGACTTTTTTGCATTTCACTATTTTGGTTTTATATATTTTTTTGCCATGCACCAGTTAAGAACCACTGACTTAGGCGTTCACATCTATAATTGTGTTACTTTGTCTGTATCTAATTTATTCAATTTCAGAGGCCAAACTGCGCTACACAAGGCGGCAGCACACAAGCGCCGCGCTGTGTGCTGTCTTCTGGTGGCAGGAGGAGCTTCCCCCCTCCGTCAGGATCTCCGAGGACACACTCCCAGGCACCTGGCGCTTCTGGCCAATGATCAACACCTAGCTGCCTACTTAGAGAGTAAGTTGTGTAGAGTACGTAAAGTGAGAGAATTATCATCATCTTTGGATCTTCAGCCCGCTCTGGGCCTCGGCCTCCTCCCACATTTGTCGCCATCTTTCTCTATCCTGGCTTGTACTCTTCCTGGCATGTCCCTCATGCCAATAGCGTCCACATCCCGCTGCACTCTACCCAGCTATCGGAATCATAGTGCAGCTGGTTTGTAAAGAGATCTTATCTATATTCCGTTTGAGTTTAAAATCATATCTTTATTCCGTTTCTGAAGTCGTTTAATCGGGATCATTCCGACTTTTCTTGTTTTAAACACTAAATTATCCTTTCGTATTCTAGATCTCTGGTAAGGCTATCATTTTGGTTTTCTCTTGGGGGTCTCCTTCCCCTAGCTCAAGGATTTGGGTTTTTTGGTTAAAGATAAATCAAACTTGCGGAATGCTCTAAATACAGACGTTACACATTTATCTCTGGAAATACCATTGAAATATTGGTAAAAAGCGTGGTGGAATGTCACTTGAAGCGTAAGACTGATCAACTTATCTTCATGTAACAGATGATTATAATACTTTTATTATGTACATAAAAAAATAATTTATTCAGCCTGCCTGAACATTTTTTGAGCCATGCCCTGATTACAAGTCTGGCTACAGCCCGCATTATACAGATATATATAACAGACACTAATGTGGGAGTAATCTCCCATAGTATCTGAATCTCATGTTTTAGCTTATATTGCATTGCCCTCAAACAATACAAAATAAAGAAATAGTGAAACGCGATGGACATGTATACATTAATGTGAAAAAGATATATACATATTTCCTTAGTTGTGTAACTCAATACCATAGTTATGATACTGGCTGTCAATGTTTCTATTCTATGTGCAAATTGTGAAAACAGCACTTAAAAATGTGAAAACAGCATATTTCTATATAGCATAAAGTCTGATCATGATGAAATAATGAAATGCCATTGTATTCATATATATAACATGTCTATTTATTTTTACGTCATCAGTTTTATATACATCTTATGGATCAGAATCGGAAACATTTTGATTTTGTAGTGCCAAAATATCATTCAGCATAGTTGGTCCATTAATTTTGCATAAACATGCAAAAAAAAAAATTATAATGTCAAATTTCATTATTTTATGTGAATGAGATAGAACCCTATTCCTCACACTAAAATTTATTTTCTTCAGTCTGTCTAAAGACATTTTTCATTATTTTTAGGTCAAGAAAATTTTCAAGTGGCCTCTGAAGACTTAGAGACTGTTGTATGAACTTATCTGGCTACTGCAGCCGTGTGGCGATCTCATCATCATTAATTTTATTATCTTATAAAAAGATGTACTCAGAAGAGTGATATTTTTAAGGTTACCCCGATATCAATGATATATTACTACTATAATAAATTTAAATATGTAAACGAAACATTTTAAAAGTTCTGTACCTTCTACTCATTATGAATATATTATAATATTGTTCACTGATATAATTAGGTTCAATAAAAATAATAGATTAAGACATAAAATAATGAGTAACTCATAATTAATATCTGATAAGCTGAAGAATAAATCAGCAACGAAATTAGGTTTAAAATAATTGAGAATCTGTTAATTTTAATAATTCCCCTTTCTTTAACGGAGATACTGTAAATTAATTTAAATAACATATATATGTACATAAGATTTATTTATTGAATATCTCCAAAGGGATCTAAATTAAACTAAGCAAATGTATCTATTAATAATAAATTAAATGTAAGTGTAATTTTAGGTAAAGCCCACATTCATGTGCGGTATAAGAAAGACAATGCTGTGAGAATATTGTCATAGTTTTGAAGCGGCCGTAATGGTCCATTTTCTTTAAGTAATTTTAGTAGATTTATGCATGGCAAATTGTATTTTTTTAGAAGCACGCTTATAATATGCACTATCAAAAGCACGCTTGTAAAATGCACTCCCAGTATAGAACGCTTATAATATCGCCGCTGTGATAGTAATATTTTGGTATGTGAATTTTAAAACAGCTTTTCATTAATAGCAGTTTTTGTATTAAACCCTTTCAGCCCAAGTGTTTATTCATTCATACAAAATTTAAGATTTATTTACTCCCCGTACTTATCTAAGTTGAAAAGCAGCGAGTTTGCTTTTTCATTTTTTTTCATCACTGGTAATCCCTAAATACATCTCTTTTTATTTCTGCTTATCATTAGTTGAGTTGTTCTGATAAGTAACATTTTTGAAATTGTTCAGATTAATAAAACAATGTACCTTTTATAATGGATTTATTTTACACATTTGTTTTTATTTATTTATTTAAAAAAAAACATTTCAATTTTGGGGCCATTTTCAACAAGTTGTAACTTAATATTAAAAAATGGGAACCAAGTTGTGGTAGAGCGGGGTGCGAACGCTGCAAACCTCGGACCTCTGATTTGTGAGTCCGCGACACTAACCACGGGACCACAACCCCGTTCATTGTTTTATTGATAACAAAAAGAAAAACTATTTAATTTTATTTTGAAAAAATATGTAAGTGCAAAAAACAGAACCTTGGCGGTTTACCAAGGCGCCAGGATTGTGTTCTGCAATATTTTAATGGTAATGAAACATATATGTTTAAATTTTTGCAGACAGGTTAGATTCCCTCCCTAGGGAGTTGTTTCAATCTAAATTTGTTGCAATAGAGAGGGAAAACATTTCTTGAGAAGGGAATATGGAAGTCTAGGCATTTACAGGGCTTATGACCACTTGTCATTGGGCTGGTTTAAGTGGCCACTTTACACACTCTGCAAACATTTAGCTTACTCAAAAAATTGTTGAAGCAACTAACTGGGCCGCGATTATGAACGACTATCGTCATCGGTATATACTAAGACGGTATAAACTAATATCGATATTTATGTACGAAAGTGTGTATATTTGTATAAAAATTCAAAGTATCTTCGTCGGTAACTAGTAATTGAACATGTTTAGAAAAAAAATTGTAAACACATTCTATTTTTCATACAGAAAACTTAATTTTACTTTCTAGATAAAATTGAAGATAAATTTTAACTTCCCAGAATCCATACCCTGGTTATAAGAAAAAGTATACATGATTTTTTTTAAATAAATGTTTAACTTTGGAAATTTCTTTAATTATCAAAAGACAACCTCGACAATATAAACAATAGTGAATAATAAACATGTAGGAATGCTGCTAGTAGTTCTCTTAAAAATGGCTAATACTATTTTGCTTATGTCCCGCCTCCCCCGCAAACGCTACGGCACCATTTGTCCGGAATAAGTGGGGGTCTGGATTAGCGAGACCGTATTGTATATTTTGTTAAAACAAAATTGTGTAATGTTAATCAGAGATTAAAAATACTTTTAAAAAATACAGCTCACTTAACAGATATTGCCGGCGACATCATGTTGATGTTTGTCAATACACAGAAAAGTTTGTTTTTAATTTAACAGATGGCTTTTGGCTGGTTCGTTTGTATGGAGTGAATTCCTGTAGTCCTTCTAAATGATGCGTTTTAAATATACATATGTATTTCACAAAAATAAAACTAATTTGTTCGGATAAACATTACTTACATCTTTTTTATTCCTATTTCATGAACTTCGTCAATTTATTATCAGTTTGAGACCTGTGTTCATTAAAAATTAATGTTAAAAATCATTTCTAAAATATAAAAAATGATGAAAAAAAAATACCAAAAGATTTCAAAGAATTCCATATACACAGAATACAATACATTTTTCATATCTGCCGGATTTGGGTATGAAAGGGTCAATGATTGAAACAGTATTTATTGAGTTATTAATGAAATACAATATCAATGTCAGTACTTCTCAAAATTTTGACAAGTTTCTTCAGAAATCTTTTGTCAATGCCACAACAGATATTACCGCCTGGTGATGATATGCATTATTCGGCATGCCATTGCTTTCATTTTTCTTTTGCATTTCAAAGTGACTGCAGTGTGATAATTTTTTTATTAGTAGAATTACTATAGTTAATGTATAAAAACACCGTACTAATAAATTTAGTTTCCGAAATAAATTTAAAGTATTTTCTGAAAGAAAAAACAGTGTAATATTTTTCCATAACTAATAACACACCTTTTAAGATGAAAATTCAAACATTTATTTTCTGCATTTAAGATTTTTATGTCATTTTTTATATTGATATTGTAATATATTAAAGTAATGTCAAAAAGTCTATATTTTTCATTAAAGCGTATGTAGTTTAAATGTGTAGTTTATGTATATCAGATCTATTTTGTCGTGTTGGTGTATGTGTAGTGGTTTTTTCTTTCTTTTTCAAGTTTGTGTAGATATAATTAAAACTTGTAAATAAATATCTTTCAATTATATTCATTAAGCATCTGACAATCACAACTATACCTTTGTATATAAATAACTGCAATAACATTTTTAACTAGTTGTGGGGCAGATATTTTAATGCAAACATGTTTACTTTATGTCGAAACTTTCCAAAAAATAAGTAGGCATTTATGGAATAATTTGTATTTGTGATCAAATTGTTATTATCATATGTATTGATCTTAAAAATAATTGATTTATAAAATCATTTAGCGTAGTTTTATTGCTGCAAGCTGTAGGTAGTTTATATTTATTTTTAAAACTTATTCAGACCTATTAAACATCTAAAGAATGTTTAGTATGGGTGCAATAATAAAAACAGTATTTTGAAAATATATGAGCTATCATTTTATAAATACATATAAGAGATTGAGTAATTTTTTCGAGCCTTTCTTTCAGATTTCTTTCTTTTTAGTTCTGATAAATTAAATTTGTTATCATATCTGTCAAAGAAAACAACTCTTTTGAGTACCGACAAATAAATTTTACTTAAGAGAAAAGGTTTTCATGGTAATGAATATAATAAGACTAGGTTCATATTCAAACTCGAGTTTTATTAGGCAGTAAAGGAAGCCCTTGTAGATTTTTCACTTGTAATGTAAAACTAGAACTACTCGTTCTTTTTTCAGGCAAATTTTCAACCATATGACACATTTCAAGCGATACTTTGCTACATGAGATTGTAAGCCATCATATTTCACTAAACTCACTACAAAAGAGAATTGATAGAAAATGATAAATTTTTAATGGTTTAAAAATAGAGGATATATAATTATAATTACTCTCCTCCAGCAAATAAATACCTTAATTAAATTAAAGCACCTTTGAGCTAATATGTAATAAATTAACAAAAACAAGAAATCTTTCACCTTGTATTTTATTCTCTAAAATTAAAGCAGTTTGGAAAAACAACGGTTACTTTGATTTAAGTGGAGGTAATTTCAACATCGAATACAGCCAACGACACAACATAGTGTGATTCGTGACACTTGTGGGAAAGAAATTGTCTGGTAACTTAACATAATTTATTGTTTAATATGTAAGATTTTATCGTTCCAACTGCCTACCCTAATTAAAAGTTCTGTGAATGTGACTGTAGTACTTATACTGTTAAAATACATACAATATAATCATATTTATGGGTGGGGAGAACAGTCACACAAGTCAAAATGCCTCACTTTTCAGGTGACAGTTTTTTTGGGTCTCGTGTATTTTTTTTTTCAAGAAATGTATAACATATTTTTTGTTATGTTTTATTCAAGGCGTCGCTGATTCGTATGACTATGCAATATTTGTAAAAATAATGTAAATCATGAAAACTTTTGACTTATGCGTAACTGAACAAACAAAATGAAAATAAAAGATGTGACTTGTGTGTTTTGGCACAACAATGAAAACATCTTACTAGATGTTTTAAAAATTTGAAAAAATGTATATGATTGGTATTTATTCAGTTTAAATGGTAATTTATATATCTTAAACATTTCAAAGTATGGAAAGTATTGACAAAACTACTCTGGCAGTCATAATTGAACTGGGAATTGCCAACTTAACTTTATTTCATCAGCATCAATAAGATCGAGATATTGATTTGGTGCATTAGCAGATGGAAGTTGTCGGTAGAAATCATGAAATATTGTGGGAATCAAATCTAGAATTAAAAGAATGTCCGTGTTTTCTCCATAACTATGTATTCCCGATATTGCTAATAATAATTTATAATTATTGCTAATTATCGGGAATACATAGTTCAGGGATAACTCTTCAGTGTTAAATCGTTTAAGGCATAAAGTAAAAAAAAAAAAATTGTAGCCGATAACTAATAAATTAATTTTGCGTGATGAAGAACATTGATAATATTATCCTTAATAACGGTTATTGGACTTATGTGTTTTGGAACAAGTGTGAACATAGTTGCATACTACAAGATATGCAAATAAAAAACAATGCACCAAAAGTTCGCAAGAAGGGTGACATCAAATTACTAAGTCAATAAGGAATTTTTCCACCATTTCATCACTACCTACATATGTATATTATTTCTGCGCTTTGTCATTTTTCTTGTTAAGGAAACTTTTTTTTTTAACATCTCACATTTTTATTTTATTTAGTGGTCATATTATTGTTTATACAGTCTAAATTTGTATATATATTATGTACGCTCTCTGAATATTGAATAATTTTGAATGACACAGTAGAGGTTGCTGCTTGTTCGATTATAGATAAACCTGATAATGTATTTACTAACCAGTTATGCATGTACTTCTAATGTGTATTTGATTGCTTGCGGGTATTCTCTCTGAAAGATTATGCAATAATTAATTTAAGAAAGAAAATGTAAAATATGTGAAGTTTAGATTCAATGTTGATATGTTTTATATAGTGTACCAGAGCTTATCATGTTTTGAAAATGTTAATTATTAATGTAAATTACATGGTATGTTTTTTCTTTTACGTAATTTATCTATAATCTTGTATTACCTACAAGTATACATTCTACATACATAATATGCCTACCTAAAATAATATTCTCTAGTAACTTTGATGCACAGGTGCTGAATTCTATGTACTAATCTAATCATTCATTTTAAATAATGCATCTTTGATTTTTTTACGACTTGTGGGTTTGCACATTGTAGAAATATTCCGATAAAATATCAAAAATATGCAATATAGAAGTTGTAGATTCACAGTTTTGTAGACAAATGTGTAGCTGCTGCCAGCACCGGGACATTTCCTTTTAATAATAGCCAGCATGTATTTATGCACTTAGATAATCATTTTGGTAGCTTAATATTTATCTGTCTCTCACATTTAACTGTGTATCATCGAAGCCTTATAAAATACTTAAAGCTAAATAAATGTAACATAGTTTAATATTCTATCATAGCGTATATATTGCAAATACTTTTGAGGTGTGCTTTTCCCGCTCACAATCTCAACATTCCAATCGATATAATTTAGTTACATAAAGTATGAATTTTCCGCTAAATGCCAAATGGCAATGTAAATTCCTTTCCCATCAAAGTAAGCGGCAGGAAAATGTCTTGATACGATATATCTAAGAGATTTTAGAGTATTAAATCAATAATGTTCTAGAAAGAAAGACAAAATGCCTTATGATAAGTAAATGTACCTAAATGTCGGCATAAGGAACATCTCATTTCTAAGTCAAAGAATTTGCCTCCTACGCTGTGACTTAGTTGCGAGAAGTTCTGCGACCAAATATCTTATGTTATAGGCGTGAGAAATATTCTCCATTACTTCTGTAGTTAAGGTTGAATAAATAAAGAAAATATTTTCGATAATATTTGAATCTGATACTTGTAAAAATTGTAATCACTAAATTTTACTACTTTATAGCACCAATTTTTGTCTTGAATATTAAGGGTCCAAACCGCGCTCTACTTCTCCCGGCACATTTATAACTATACTTTATCTTGAATATTGTCACTTTGAGTTGGCACATCTGGTGCGTTGTGAACTAGATGACCTTATTCATTTTGTAGCAAAATTTGTGTGACTGAATATTTATTATACATATATGGTTATCTTTATCTACAATGAAAATGATTTTTTACTATAAAATCTGTTTATTTTCTCACACTTTTTTGTAACTTTCGTTTAAAAAGTTCAATCGAAACAAAAACTTATGTACAATCATAATATCAAATTAAATTTGACTCAATGTTTTGTTTTTTAGTATAAGATTTTTCATTAAATTTGTCTTATGATATATATGTATGCAGATTTAGAAAAAATTATAATTTATGTAAATACTGTACCTACGTATTGAAAAATACTGTATTTCAATACAATATTTTTTGAACTACGCAGTTTAGATTATTTTTTTTATTCACTGTGGTATATTTTTCGCATCATATATTTGTGTTTTGAGATACAATAAATAAGATGTTCAAATTATTATGAAAAAATTCAGATCAAAGTATACAATTAATCAATACCGTAATTTCACACAACTATGGTCCAAAAGTAGGCTACTTTTTAGAGATTTTATTGCAGCATAAAGCTTTTCAAAAGATTTTTTATAATACATTTTCCTTAATAAATCGATAAAGAACCAATAATTGGTGGACTGTTTTACAACTATATTTATAGGGTAGTCTATAATTTAAAAAATGAAACGCAGATTCTATACATAAAAAGTATTTTTTTAGTAATTTTAACACTAAGAAATTAACACTATTGAAATTATATTAAGTCTACATAAAAAAATCAATCAAGATCAAGGCAAATATATTATTTCTTCAAAATCAAACATTCTCAGATAAATCACCAATTGATGTATTTTTTGGGTTAATTATATATGTATGCCCTTCAGATTAAACACTTGGAAAAGCTCCTATTTGGTGCTTTTCTACTTTGACTTACTTATGGATAGAATAAAAAAATAAATCTTCTGTATCTGGCCACACCCATAAGTTGCCATACATTTTATATAAGCCCCATTATTCTCCACTTTCGTAACTTGCCCAAGCCAATATTCTCTCTCGTACAAATTACTACAAATCCTCTTTTGCAGGGAGGTAACCATCATTCGGGAATTTGATTTATCTTCGATGCTCTTTTCGATGTCTGGAAAGTTCAACGAAGATTCTGAAGTCAAGGAATATCAATCGCTTTTGTCTTCCTTGCTAGAATTTGAAGTAAATGATTGGACCATAGTTGAACTTGAAGTGTGATTTTTTATTATTTTTAAAATAACAATGAAATAGCAAGTTTTTTAGTAAAAGTATTTAATAAATGTATGAAAACAAAAAATTACCTGCAACATACACCAACAAGAAAACAGAACAGCATGTTGTGATAACAAGTGGTCAAGAAAGTTTAAAGCTTAAGAAATTGGGTAAGCACTTAATCTCACACTGGCAGTTGATATAGAAAAGACAGGAAAAATGTATTCCCACACCACAACAATAATATAACATCTATGCTCTTTTACTTAATAGCTCAACTCTCACTAGAAGTTGTTTATATTTCAGTCATCGGATTTCTTAAGCGCGGGGCAGTTTGAACCGTAGTTGTGTGGAATTACTGTAATTTTTTTTTTTTTTTTAATCTATCTATGGAGATTTACATATTTATTGTCTTTATCAGGGTACTCCTTATATTTTTTTATGGGATTTAAGTGAACATAACTCAAAATTCAATTCAGAAAAAAAAAGGAAAGAATTTTCAAAATATATGGTGACCAACATTTTTTATTTACTCTTAATAAAATTATGTTTGTACATAATAAAATTTAAATTGAGAATTTTTCTCAAACCTTATGTCCATTACATAATATGAATATGACAAAAAAATTGTGTTAAATAACAATATATATTATGATAGTAAATTTTAGTTTTGCAAGTTAATTGTCACTTTTACCAACTAGTCATTTTAAATAGAAAAAAGCAACTAAATCCCAGCCCTTGTCTATGACGGCTTTTATGTTATATGGAAGAAACTACTGTATGTAAAATACTAAAAGTATCATTGATACTAATGTGTGAAGTGCTTAATATTGTATATACATAAAGATTTCTTTTTTTTCTGTATTCTTGAAAAACTGGTTTTCATTTCCACGTTTTGAAAGATTTTCATATGGTTTTTTATACTTATACTTCTACATTCATTTACTACCTTTGTGACGACAAAACATATTTTCTTTTCAATAAATACTTCTATTTAAGAGTTGAACATATAATAAACCCCGTTACTTAAATCATATCTAAATTCATCTTTTATTTCAACCCTTTCCTGAAAACATGTAAATGAGATTATCATTCTAAATGAACTGATTGATAATTTATTTTTAAATACCGATAGTACGATTTACAAAATGTGTACATAGCTGAGAGATATTGGAATGAAACGAACAGAAAATAAAATTTGAAAATATCAAATCAAGTAGTTTTTTTTTTAATAAACAATATTTTGAGTATGGCAAGGCTGGATTCCACTCCCCAGGGAGTAATCAAGATTGAAATTTTTTGCAACAGAGAAGAAAAACATTTTTGTGAAGAGAATATGGGAAGTCTAGGCGTTTACAGATCATAAGCTATCTAAAAGCTTAGACTTTCATACTACCATCTCCAAAATGCTTTACTATCTGTTGCAATGATTAAAAGTTTTAAAAAAAAAACATGTTTTATGCAGGGGAGCATTTTGCATGGAATAAACTCATTTTCTGGAAAAAAAAGGATATACATACATACTGGGGATGTAACGGTGTGACTTTGTAGACATCCACAGATGCAGATTTTAGGTGTTGACATCTGCCAATGTTTTTAGGAAAAGAAGTACAAACAATTTGCAAAGAAAACTATATATTTTGAATTTTCAAAATAGGATATATTTTGAATAACACAAATTGTGTCTATAATCTCTTGCAATGTTGTCAGCTTTTTCGATTCTTGAATAGGGCTTAAGGGAAATTTCAATTTAGTGCTTGAAATATCTTTTTTGCTTTCTACCTCGGAGATTATAAATTGAGAAAATTCTTCAGCATATTGTATTTATTTCAGACAATTTTTAATCGTGCCCCGACTTTTGCAGGAACATATTTATTCGCATATTTTACAATTATAGTAGGGCCAATTTAATAGGTCATTTGTCGGTTTTAACTTCATAGTGAGGTGACCTGCTTAAAAACATTGATTAAAGTGAATGAATCGATTCGGACTTCAAACATAATATATGTGAATTGAATTCAGTTACTATGAAAAGTACTTATAGGTACTGTAATTTTATTTTAAAAAAAGTCAAATCCCTGTCCCATTATTATTTTCTATCGTAAATTTAAGGAACAAAATAAGATAAGTACATAATTTAACAAAATTATCAACATTCAATTTTTTTGGGTAACATTCCCTAGTGTTTAAAAAGAAAAAGGGTTCACTGATGCAACATTGTAAGGACGCTTAGAACAGAAAAAGTTTATTATGTTTACAATGGTTTATTGGTGAAAGTAAATCATAAAATTACCTTCTTTTGTCATTATTACAATAAATATGTAATAGTAACTGAAAAAAAATGAAGCAATTGTACAGTTCTAAATTCGAAAAAATGTACAATATTTTATTACCCTTACGAGGTTATGTTGTTGAATTTTGATGAAGTGTCAAATAATGTGACCTATTAAATTGGCCCTACTGTACCTAATGCTGTGTGAGTCAATCTCACTAAAAAAATGGCAAAGATATTCAAAATCAACTGATGTTGACATGTTCGGCGATACGCTGGGAGATGTTTGGCTGGCACCAAAGGTTTCTGAAGGTTCAATCATACACAAATGTACGGCCAAAGTTAGTCGATCTGCGCCAGGGCATCACTGGGAATCGAAAGTCTCGGTATAAGGAATTCCCCAGCTTATATCATTATTGTTATTTCTTTCTATTCTATCACATAAATAAAAGTGTCCTTTTTATTGTAAAAAAATCCACATTGACTTTTTTTCAGATACAAAATTGATAATAATGTTCGTTTTGAGGTGGCCATCCGTTAAACATCCACAATAATTCATGCGGAACCGAATGGGGATCTTCTAAAGTAAGCGGATGTTCTCTCTCTGTTACAACCCTGATACATACATACAATATTTCTGCACAAACCCATCATAAATCAAGAGAGGTTTATAATAGTTAACGTTGATGAGATGAATCTGTCATTTACTTCCAAACCCCTCTATAATGGATTTTCGACAAAACCTAGAAATCACAAAAAAACTGTTTATAGAGGGTTTTGGCAGGCAACTTAAACTTTTATTGTTTTTCTGTAATTTTGGAATGTACAATAAGTGGAGTTTGAATGAAATTTCGAGTAACTTTTTTTTCCATTTCCGATTTTAGAGAGTTTTGACTTTTGATTTTAATTATATGGCTCATTTATGAAATGATTATTTTATTTGAATTCAAGAATAAACATACATTTTAATAAAATTTATTTGAGAAAAAATAATAGAAATCCATTTACAATAAGTTATTGGTTTAAAAGGCTTTGTATATACGTAACATCAAAAGTTAATCAATTGCAATATTTTGTTCAGTTAAAAAAGCAATAAATTTGTAATGTTACATACAGTAAAAATATATATTAATCTTCCCAAGTTTAGAGCTTTCCAGTATCCTCTTTGAGGGTGACAGTACGGTTGAAAATAATCTGAAAGCATTTGTACAATATTAATTTAAAGATTACAGAGTACATGGAGCCACAGTTTTTAAAAATACAGAAGTATGCAAAAACCCGTTGAACCATATTTTTGAATTAGTCTTACACTATCTTGCACTTATTCGTAAATGATTGAAATATTGCTTTAAAATTATACAAACATTTCCACCTTTCCCTTACTGTTCTAAAAACATCCGCGCATTACGGTGCTATGTAATCATCACACATGCAAACAATGAGGGATTTTAAATCGGAAAAATGGAATATTCATTGTAAATTGCTTAAATTATTTATAGTTGAAGTCAAAAGAGATATTATTTTTAACCTAATTGCTAAAAACGTGAAAAAAGAACCCATAAGATCATGTTCGCAGCGTGGACGAAAGAACCACCCCTGACGAAAGTCAGGTGGCTACTAACTGGCATCTGGGAGAAGTACTAGAAACTTTGCTGTTTGCGCGTGCGACGTGTGAAATTGTCTCTCGCGCTCCTGAATATACCTATATTATCAAGAGTGGGACGTAAAGAGCGTGGGAGACAATTATATATTAGTATTATTCTTTTACTATGTACTTAGCAAAATGCGACACATTGATAAGATTTCTATTGTATTTGCGATTTGCCTTTGATTTTTGATAAAATGCTTTTTATGTTCCCAAAGAGCAATAATTATTTAAAAACAAAATATTTTAACTGATTTGTAAACGTTTAAGAGAGGAATACTTAAAATCTTAACCCATAATTTATTATATTTATAGATATACTAAAGTTATTAGATACAATGCGTACTAACTACACATATCTAGGAAAACTCTCCAGAGTTAAGTTATGTTTAGAATCATGATTACTGCCATTTTAAAAGAATCCTATGCTCAGCAGATCCACAGCCGAAAGGTATGAAAAAGAATATGCTGAATAATTTGGTGTTGTTAAGACCCAATTCGTTTTTTGCAAAATAGTTAAATGTAACATGTTACAAATTTCTTGTCCTAACAAAATATAAATCAATGCATAGTTACACCAACCTTGTCAGAACTAGTTCGAGGATCCACAGAAAAGAAACCAATTCTTTCAAACTGAAATTTTTCATATATTTTGGCAGATTGAATAGAACTTTCAGCTATTCCATTTACAATTCGCAAAGAATTTGGGTTGCAGTCTGATAAGAAACCACCGGGAACTTCAGTAGAATCTTCCGGGTTCTTGTGGAGAAATCTGAGAAAAAATACAAGAAGAAAATTGAAAAATTGTTTTCAGGCGTTGCCCTAGTATGTGAAATAGTTCAGTCAGATGAATCTCTTCACAACAATAAAGGTTTCAGCTCTTTAACTTCACTAAAATCAACAGATAGAAGAATTGAAGAAATATGGATGTTCAAACATAGGCAAAATGGTAAATGTTACAGTGTGTAAAGTGGCCACTTAAACCAGCCAATGACAGGTCATAAGCCCTGTAAATGCCTTGACTTCCATATTCCCTTATTTAAGGTATTCTCCATCCCTGTTGTAATTTGTTAGAATCAGTAGAGATGAATTTTCAAATGCCTTTTCATAAATATTATTTACAATGATATTCTTGTAAAATACACACGTATAACTAATTAAGATTATAAAGACATAAATTATTTTTTAAAATCACTTTACACATTTAGGATTGTGACAAAAAAAATGTAGGTACAGTAAATAAATTATGAATAATTTGCATAAATAAATAAGAATATACTTACAGAGGTTCATAGAGCCTGACTTCAATATTTTGTGGTGAAGATACCCATTGAATAAAACCTTTTGGCTTGGTTTTTATATCAGTCGCATTTTCACAGGTGCATTTTAATTCAGTAATTTTGCTGCCATCGTATACAACTTCTGACACCTGCAAAAACATGGTAAGAAACGGGGAAAATAAAGCAACTAGTTCTTAAATCAGAAAAAAGGGTAAATGTATACTTGAAAAAAAAAAGGAAAACAAGAATTTTAATTTTAAGTTCATGAGACTTTTAAAAAATAAGACCCCTATTGCGATAATCAATAAATTTAACCTACACAGGTTAATTACGTTATTCTATAAGTTCGCCTTCAAACATCATTTTATAGTATTAGATGTACAGCTTTGCTTCCGCCGTTTTCCTGTAGATGGCTTTAGCGGTAAGCAGTGGTCAAAATAAATAGATCATACACGTTATGCAACAAACTTAGGAAGCTGTTAACATAACCTCAAAGACACATTAGTCGATTTGTCTTTGCATTATAAAGTTTCTGCTTCATATGAAAAAATCTGCAACTGAGGATCATCAAATGCTCTCTTAAAGAACGTGCTGTGAGTGGTTTCACCGCTTCAAGAATGGTGATTTTTACATCGAAGACCACCATAGCGGTGGAAGAGAGAAGATTTTTGAAGACGTAGAATTGGAGGCATTACTTAAAGGCTCGTGTCAAATCGGCAAGATCATTGGGAGTAACTCAACGAGCAATTTCAAAACACCTCATAACCATGGGAATGATTCAGAAGCAAGAAAATGGGAAAAAAAGAGAGACACGATAAAGTGATTCTGCAGCATGGCAATGCTCAACCTCATGTTGCGAAAGTGGTCAAGACGCACTTGGAAACGTTGAAATGGGAAGTCCTACCCCACTTACCGTATTCTCCAGTGTTTCTCCGACTCACTACTATTTATTTCAATCAATAGCACGCGGCCTGGCTGGCCAGCACTTTTGGTCTTATGAAGAAGTAAAAAATTTAATCGATTCGTGGATCGCTTTAAAAGATGACCAGTTTTTTCAATGCGGGATTTATACGCTGCTCGAAAGATGGGAGAAAGTAGTGGTCAGCGATGGACAATACTTTGAATCATAAATGTATAACCCACATTTTTTACAATAAGGCCTAGAATTTTGGAAAAAAAGCAAATTTGTGAACCTAATAGTATTTTAAAAACTGCAAAATATTAAAACGAAAGGAAAAAAAGTCCAATGATACTCGAAAATCTTTGTTAAGAAATGTATCAAAATCTTTGAAAATTTACCTTGATAACATAACCAGAATATCTCAGTCCAACACTTTGTTCGAGAGACAATCTTTTATAGCCCTTTTCTGGCATTTCTTTAAAATCGCTTTGTTCTATGTAAACTACTTGATCAAATAACATTGTTCGGGATCCCCTCTCCGGTTCATTTGGGAAATTGGGTGCAGAGACTTCAATGGGCTTTTTACTCGGGAAGTTGGTTATGGTAACCTTTAGGGGCTCTAGAACCACTAACACCCTGAAAAAGTATTATAGATATCACGAGAAGATTTCATATTTAAAGGGTAGTACTATCAATTTTGTTAAAATGAATGATTTTGTAAATTAAGAATATTATGTTTATATACATAATATTTATTATTAAACAAATTTTAGATTAAAATATATTATTCATGATCATCATCATCATTCCCTTTCACACCTAATGGTGCATAGGGCACTGCATTGGTACACCAATTGCAGCGCATCTTGATCATTTTGGTTACATGAAGATAAGATGATCAGTCTTACACTTCAGGAACCAGTCCAGGGACAATAAATTTTTTTAGTGTGAAAACACCCTTTTAAATAAATATTTCATATCAACCATGCTGGGAATCGAACCCGCGACCTCTTGCATGGCAGGCAGATGCGCTGAAATATATTATTACTATTTTCTTAGTCTTTGATTTTGACTCGTCCTGTTTTCCTTATCCAAACCAATTTAATTAATTTAATACTTTAATATATAATTGAACTAACAATGTATTCCTCACAGGAAAAACGAGGAAGATATTTTAAAATTTTTGTTTAATTTGATTTTTTGATTTTTACAAGAATACATACAGAATAAACTTTTTACATAAATATACCATAAATAACTGTTTTTAAATATATTGTTTCAAATCTCCACTAAGTGTAGGTAGCTTGGATTATAGGGTGAACATACTTTCTAGGTTAATTGCATTTCTTCTATTGAAATGCTTTTTACTTCCTGCTTGTATTTGGAGTATTTTGATATGACTTGAACATATTGTCAACCTAACTCGCCCAATACAGGCTAAGAATGTTTTAAAGATTTATTATTATATCAGTTAGAAAATAAAAACTATGTACTTTCCAATTTTTTGCAAATGATGCGCTAAAATTACATTATATTTTTAATGGGTCTAGGCAAATGAGGTTTTGAGGGGTCTCAGCGTTAACACTATGATGATATACATAAAAAAGCAAAAATTATTCTGCATGTGAGTGTAAATAATACAAAAAAAGTTTACTTACCTTGGAGCTGTTTTGTTAAGAACGTCTCTGACAGAGGCTTCGAGGGTTGAAGGATCTACAGAACCTTGAGCTCCGGTAACTCCGAGACGAGCACAGAAGGAATTAATGGCTTCTGATGGATATCCTCTGCGACGTAGTGCACTCAAAGTGTATAGCCGCGGGTCATCCCAATCTCAATAAATTCATAAAAGTTTATTTTCAGTTAAAGCTCTCGAGTATCATAATTGCCATGTCAATGTGAATGTGGCAGATATGCCACATTCATAAAAAATATTTTTTTACAAAGAACACATCGAAATTTGGATATGCACTTTACAAAAGATTTACATTTTTATTGGTTGAAAACATACAATATTAAATAATTGTAAATTCTAGTCATTTCTAAAGAGCCAAAATGAACACAATTAATTGAAATTGTACACAACGAATAAAACAAACCAATAAATTAACCTATTTCAGTAGATTGTATATTTACAAAATGTACTTTAATATTTTTTTAGTCTATTTAAAACACTTATTTCAAGTAGGTATGTACATATGTGTCAAATCCTCGTCCTGGGTCCTTATTTCTCCAGGTGAAAGTAATTGTAATAAGGTTCCTTAACTTCTTTCAATAATTAAAACTCTGGTTACATTAATTACCATATAAATATTCAGACATTCAATAAAATAATCTTATTTACGATTCTAACCCTTTTGAGAAGGGAATACAGAAGTTTAGGCATCTACAGGGCTTGTGACCTGTCGTTAGCTGGTTTAAGTGACAATGACAGCTCATAAACCCAATAGATGCCTGGACTTCAATATTCCCTTCTCAAACGTGTTATTCATCTCTGTTGTAATATGTTAATATAAACAACTCCCCACGGAGTTGAATCCAGTTTTTGTCTACAAAAATTTGGATTCAAAACATTGTTGATAAATCCACCTAGTCCAAGAAGTATAAAAATTGAAAAATATTTTTAGACCTTGCCTAGTGTGTAGGTGAAATAATTCACATCAACCCTGCGGAATAAAACCCAGGACCTTATGCATGGTAAGGGAATATGCCTACAGATAAAATATTATTGAGGATTTTTACCTAAGAGTAGCCATGGAGTCTAAAACATTGGTCCGGGGTTCTAAATGAGTATTTTAAAAATAAGGGTTTTTACTCTCCTGTAATTATAATGTTGTTTAAAAGCAGGTTTATTATTGAGAGCATATAAAAACATACCATTTACAATTCCTTCGGTAATAAGCTTGGCAATTTTCCTCTTAGACACTACAGTGTAATTAACATTCAACCTCCCATACTCCCATTGAACTGGACAGTATATATCCAGGGCATTACACAGCCAGTAATAAGAGGACCTCCTGGTTTGGAATTCCTTCGTACACAGAGAGTGGGTGATGTTCTCAATACTGTCACAAAGGCAGTGACAGTAATCATAAGTGGGATAAATGCACCATTTGTTGCCAGTCCGGTGGTGTGGAGTAAACTTTATCCTATAGCAAACTGGATCAACCTTTCCTTCCTCCAAAGTGTGCTTCATTCGTAGGACAGCTTTTCCTTCTTCTATTTTACCATTTTTCATATCCTCAAAACAAAGAAACGGATACCATTAGGAACCTTAGTTTTAAGAATTCTTAAATTTTGGAAGCTTTACAAAGAATGAAATTTTCTTAAAAATCATCATTATCTCCCTGTCAGCACCCGATGGTGCATAGGGCACAGCATTAGTACATTAAATTCAGTGTATGTCAATCATCTGTTACATGAAGGTGAGATGAGCAGCCTTACGCTCCAGGTGACAGTCCAGTAACACAAAATGTTGCAGTGTAGAACCACCTTTTTAATCAATATTTCATGTCGACCTTCCCAAGAATCCACTTTCCACTAAACTACAAGGCAGACTTGTCTCCACTAGATATCCGTATTCAGGATTTTTACCAGAGAGCAGCCATTTAGTCGAAAGCAGTCGTCCAGGATTTTGGTTTTATTTCATTCACAGAACTGTATTCTTAATCCGCCTGGACACAGAGAAAAATAATGAAGCAGAACTTTTTCTAATACGAAAGGATAATCAAAATTAAGTACATATAAATTTTTTCATGATTAAAAATGTACAAAGTTACAATAATGTATGGGACTAGAACTTATTCCTATTGAACAGGTATCACATACAGGTGCAAGTACAGTTTTATATTTTAATACAAATCATTAGAATCACACAAGTTCTTAGTATGTAATCTATAAATAAAAAAAACAGACATTTTGGGACAAAAGACATTTCGTCCTTTGAGAAATTAAAAGTGTTTAAATTAGTAATTAATTGATTTAGTAATCAATTATTAAAAATTTACATTCAAAATTTGTTGGCAATTAAAAAATACGAATTATACAGAATATTCGGATTCCCAAATATCCAGATCATTATGCGGGACCTCACTGCTCGTAAATGAGTTTCTTCATCAAACCAATTAACTTCGCTGGTCATGTTAAAGTAAGTTTTGCATGTGATTCCAGTTCGCTGTATTATTTCAAAAGCAATAAAAAAGTGAACTTAAGTGTAAATTCAGATAATTGGAGTTTTACTGTATATTCTATCACATTTGGCACCCAACACCCAACACAGTATTTTGTTTTGCCTATGTAAGATTGATGTTCTTTAAACTTAAGTGTTTTTAAAAAAATACATATTTGAGTGCAGTAGGTACCTCAAATAACTGTAAACTTTCTTCAATTGCTCTATTCCTCCATTTGGAAGGCTCCGGATTAAATCCTCTCATCTGTTCCACAGTTTGATGACAAACATAAGCCAAATCCTTTTTTATCAACTCCACAGCCCATTCATACATCTGCTGGAAGTTGTCGGAAGAATATGTAACTTTGCTGGGTTTATAACCTATTAAAAAAAGGATAGCAGTGAGAATAATCAGAAATTTTATAAAGAAATTATGGCAATTTTATTGCAATAATAAATTTAGTAAAAATTGGTGGTAAAACTGTAAAAAAAATACCTAGCCACTCAACCATGTTCCGAATTCCGGTGAAGAATTTTTCTTCTTCTTTCTCTGGGTTTGTGTCATCATATCTTAAATTACAAAAACCTTCTTTAGCTGCGGCATATCCAAAGTTGATATTAATAGCTTTGGCATGTCCTATATGCAAAATGCCATTAGGTTCAGGAGGAAAACGAGTCCTTACTTTACCATCAACAGCTTTTAAATGTTCGGCCAAAAGTTTCTTTGTGTTTGGAGTGACAACATATCCATCAGTTTTAAAGTTTTCTCCCGGAGCATGAAACTTAACAGACTTCATAAGCTCACTGATTGTAGACGCTCCATCTTCTGATATTCCGCTTCCCGGATTTTCCTTTTGGGCACCTGCAAAATGAAAATGTTTATTTAAACAAGTAAGCATCATGGTCTAGTAGTCATCAAATTTGCCTATCATGCAAGAGTTCTTACGTTCGATTTCCGACATGGTTATTTATTTTTAAATGTGTTTTTACGTTGCAATATTCAATAGTCTTTGGACTGACATCTGAAGTGTACCTCGGCCTCATGGTATAGTGGTCAGCGCGTTTGTCTACCATGTAAGAGGTTTCGGGTTTATCGGTAATAGTTCAAAAAGAGGCCTTGTCTTATAAAATGAAATGAGAATAATACCAGATTTTATGTCCATTTTTTCTTTCTTCGTAACAGGTACCGTCGAGGACTTTGCCTTTTTATCAGCTTTGGGAACAGGAGCCAAGTCAACTTCGGATTTGGGGCCAAGAAGATCCAAAACCTAACAATGTGAAATTATTTCAAATTAACTAAACATATTAACAGGAAGTATTTTAAATAGATTACTCGTGGGTGATGATAAAGGAAAATATTAAGGCAGGAAGGTCTCTAAAATTTCTAAAATAATGCTATTGAAATAGCTTGTTTGTAATTTCAAGAATTACTTAGAATAATATTTAATTCATCAATTAAAAAAAAAAATTATATATTTTTTAAGGCAGAAAATAAATCGAAGAAAATTATGGTGTGTCAGCGTTGCAAAAAATAGTCTAATATGGTATTTAATGTCGAAACCAGAAAAATGACATATAAATGATGATTTTCAACACTCTGTTGGCTTTACAATGTTTTCTGGTGTAAAAAACAAAATAATTTTACAAATGTACCATCATTTAATAGTTTTCAACTTTTTGACATTGTATACTAAAACCACAATACCTATGCAATTATGAAAAATGTCATGGCCATAGAGCACTCCATTTTTGAAAGGAAATAACGAGTGAAAGGAGATCAAAATACGTTGAAATAAGATAGTTAGATGAACTCACCTGAACATCAACTTCACTCTTAACAGCTTTTCCATCAGCCCACGGAAGCAACATTCTCACGGCCTGCATTATCAGTCCACTGTTAAACCGGTAACGCTTCTCTATCAACTCATTTCGAACTTTAGATATCTGTAAGGAATAATCAAAGTTACATTAAAAGGCCACAATATTCTTATAAATTATTCAGATTGATATTATGTTTACCTGATCTTCTACAGCTTGTTCAATTTGTTCTGGAGTAATGACTACTCCAACACCGCAGGCCTTGTCAAATTCGGCTACATTGACATCGGCTTCATTCACATGATTCAACAAATAATCAATCGCCGCTTCAATTCTGTTTGTGGTATCTAATTTCCCAGATGTAATGCATTGCACAACAAAAGACAATCTGTGCGAAATTTGGGCCTTTAATTTGGTAGCTAAATGATATATCAAAACACCTGCACCGTCCGGGAGACTGACATTTTTAACCTAAAATCGGAGACTTGTTATAACTTAACAAAACCGAAGTACGTCATAAAAGGTAAATATGTTTCCGTATAATACATAATGTGCATTCCATATGCAGAAAAAGTCATTGCATCCCTTACCTCTTGAGCCGCGGATGTAAGATACTTCGTAACAATTACATTCTTTAAAGTTTCTTTCGCTTTCTGTTCACTTAACCCTAAACTTTTAAATAACCTTATTGTTTCATCAACTTCTAAAGCCATTTTTAAAAATAATTATACAACCTCACTTTTCGTTAAGGAACGATCCGCGCCGCAAATTATTATAAGACAAAAAAATAGAAATGTTCCACGAGTAAATAGTAATTTAGCACAAACGTGACATCAGTCAAATACGAAATAGCCCGCGTCTGTCATCCGTGTTTATGGTCTTCACTTCGCCACTTCACCGTGTCAGTGTAACGTGCGTAACGTGTAACAAACTCCAATGTGATTTCCAGAGACAAAATGTAATTTTATTTTCCTAGATCCGACGTACGTACCTATACGTAGTAGTAATAGTTCTACATTATCTCTGACGTAGTATGTAGTAAAAATTTCAAAATTAATGTGTATTATTACTGATTATTACTAGCGGATATTATTTTGTAATATTATCGGCTATACCCTCAGAGTAATAATGCGTATAGGTTAGGCTGAGGCTATAACCGACTATTGTAGAATGTGTTTGTAAAATAAATATATGTTTTTTAGTTACGCCCGCTGTTAATTCATTACACTTTTTTTGTTAGTCCAACATTTTTTTATTTCAGCTATTTCTGGTCATTTCAATTTTATGAACGATTAACCAATTTATAACTAAAATAATTTATCATACAATTTTTTTTAATATTTCCTCATAATTAATAATTAATTAAAGTAGTAATTATAGGTATAAATTTACCTTTTTTTTCTTGTATGGTTGGTACATACGTATTGACCGAAATGGTACCTACAAATAAAAGTAATAATAATCAGCATCAGCATTCCCTTTCCGCTGTTTCCAGGGCAGTAAATTTTTTGTACGCTACTTTTTATTAATAAGAACATTGGAAACATGGTAACATCTGTTTAACAAGAGAAAACCAATAATTTTTAGGTGTTGTAACTTTTTAGATTTGAAAGGAGTGTCAATTTGTTTGTTACTGCTCTGTAAAACTAAGCCATGAATATATATTCAAATATTGTCGTGTACCTTGTAATCGAAACAAATTATTATTTGAACATATTACAACAGAGATGAAGAACACTTTAGAGAAGGTAATATTAAAGTCTTGGCATCTACAGGGCTTATGACCTGTCATTGGCTGATTTAAGTGGCCGCTTTACACACTGTGTAACTTTACTATTCTGCCCATATTTGAACATCTACATTCCTTCAATTCTTTCATCTGTTGATGTTTATGAAGTTAAAGAGCTGAAACCTTTATTTATGCGGGTGAAATTCATCTTATTTAATTATTTCACTTACATACTAGGCAACGCCTAAAAAATTACTGGATTCAACTCCCCGGGGAGCTGTTAATATTAACATATTACAACAAAGATGAAGAACATTTTAGAAAAGGTTATGTAGAAGTCAAGTTTAGTAAAATAAAGTCAAGTAAATTATTACTTTACTTTACAAATAATTCATTTTCACATCCAAAAAAGGTCTGCAATTTTGAAATTGTGTTTAAAAATCCGACACTATACATAACCACCAACCACTAATCGAAAATATTTAATGAATAAAAGACACGTTTCTTGATAAAACATTTTATTTTTAACATTTTTTAAATTATAAATCTTTTAACTTATAAATTAATAAGTAAGTTATAAAAGCTATGAAACATCTATGTGGTTTAAATTAGATAAACGTAATTGTATATATTCATAGGTACTGAACACACAATATACACATATTATTAGGCAACGATAATTTTTAAGCGTTCTTAACCAAAAAACCTTTATATTTAATACCATAACCTTAGATGGAGCAAACAAGGGAATGTGTGTTTTTTTCATAAAATCTATTCATATATTTACTTAAGACAAATCATTTTGTTCCATTAATCCTTATCATATAGAGCTGCCTGCCTCATGCACATACGAGTAGCTAATATCGTTAAAAAATATTTATGGACTAAAAAAATGTATATCAATGGCATATTATATACTACCGGGTATAATCTTCATATATTAAAAATACAAGGTTTAGATTTATGTACAAGTTTATAAAATAGCGAAAATAATTAATCTTCGTTAGGTTATCTTTATTTATTTAAAAAAATATCTATGTATATATACGTTTTTAAATCTTAAAACTGAAAAAAATTAGAATTTTAAAAAACAATCTATGAAATTCGCAAAATTATAAACTCAGCAAAAAAACTGTTTAAGGCTTAAAAAAATCTTAAACTGTGCTTCATAAAAATGTTGTAGTGTACCATTCTAAACATTTAATTTAATATATTTAAAAATTATTAATTTATTTACATTACGTGGCCACATGTCTCAACTCAATAGGACTAAAGTATTAATTAAAACAATTATTGAAAAAATATAAAACACAATCATAATATTATTCACATAACATATTCAAAATAAAATACAAAAACACGACAAGGTACATAACATATGATTTATGTGATGTTAAATAACCTAACACCAATTTAAATAATTGAAAATCATAAAGAAGTTTCTTTCTCAAATTCCCCCTATTAAGAAAATAAACTTAATTTAAAAACACCTCGATGCAATAAAAGAAAGATGCCCCCGAGAAAAAATCGTATGAGTTTTCGGAATTACAGAATTGAAATTCTAGGAAAATCTCGTACAAACATTTTGCCGAGACCTCTTTTTATTTTAAGACCAGGGGTGATATTCCAAACGCTCTTGCGGCAAGAGCGGTTCAGAATGACACTGCTGAAGTGTGTCAATTCTTTTATGTAAAATTTTTCAATATTTAGTACCTTTATAAACTGGAACATATGTTCGTCAGGAAATAGTCGGAGGTTTACAATAAAAAGCAACATTATTGTATTAATATTGAAATCCAATTAAAAGCTTTAAATGGATTTATAATTTGACTGTTATAATCAATTTTAGGCTTATTCAAATTATAAATTAGTAAATCTCACATATTATATACCTTCACCTATGGATGTATAGTTTGGCAAAAAAGACCAACAAAAGGTATGCAGCGGTGCATTATCCAGCCTACAAAAAATGGCCTGTAGCATTGCCACTGGAGAAATGTGCTCTACTCCAACTACAGCAATGGAAGCAATATTGTACCTAAATCATCCATAAATTCATATGCAGATAGAGGCGGGCATGACCATGCTATATGCTATGGAGTTGGTCAATGCCAAATGTAAATCTACTATAAAGAATATGCAGCAATATCTCATCGATACTCCAATGTTAGCTATGCCATCGGATGTAATGACTATGGAATTCAACTTCCAAAAGCATTTATGGTGTTCATATCTGATTGGGAACAATGGCTGCCCGATAGCCCCCTACCCTACAAAGAAGATGACATGGTGTGGTACACCGATGGCTCCAAGAAAGATGGACAAGCAGGTGCTGGGATACACGGAGTAAGACCCGCTAAAAGTTTCTTCATTATCCCACTGTCTTCTGTTTTCCAAACAGAACTCTATGCCATCTATGCCTGCGCACATAAAAATCTGCGCAGACAACACGTTACAACAGACAACAGTTTACAGTGTGACATTAATTTGGGTACACGGACACTCAAACATCGACGGTAACGAGGTAGCTGATAGATTGGCAAGGCTGGGAGCTAAGACGGCCCCAATAGGTTCTGAGCCCCACTGTCGGTTGCCTAGATGTGCTTCTCGTAATGAGCTTACATCATGGGCCAGGAAACAGAGCGTAATGCTCTGGAAAAAAGTACCTGGTCAGCACCATGCGAAGGAACTGATAACAGGATACTCGTAAAGTTTTGTTTTTGACCTAATAACGCTCAGCCAAAATCAAGTGAGGGTTATCACTAGAGCCCTTACAGTTACAGGGCATTGCAGATTGAACAAACACCTTGCTAGAATGAACCTGTAGGTGTAGGTTTTGCAGTGCAGATAAATAAAAACCTATACACATTATATGTGAATGTGATGCTTTACATCACAAAAGGAGCCCTCTTTAAAAGGAGGCCCTACCCAATAGTCCGATATTTAACGGATATGGGCTTGGAGGGGGAGATTTAGCAAAATGTAAACTCTCGCCTTCCACGCAATAGCCATGATCTTTATAAACTTGGGCTTGGAGGGGGACCCGTCACAATATATCTTCACAGGTCACAGTGTCGTCAAGAGCTTGCATAGCACTGATCCCTACCTCTAAGAATAAAAATACATATATACCACTTTTATTTTTATTTATTTGCTATAGTTAGGTAATGATTCCCTTAAAAATTGACCACAAATATGATATTTAGGATATTTTTGTTCAAAGATAACTTCAAAATATTTTCCAAACCTGACAGATTCAGCAGTTGTAAGCGGTTTCCACCAATTTTAATGATTTGTTTGGCATTTAAATTGGCACTTAGACATCTAAACGTCAAATCAAGTGACGGAGGTTGGGCTCGGGATTAATTCATTGAATGGCCCTAAGAATGACGTTTATTTTCATTTTGTCAATTAATTTTGTTCTAAAATTAAGATTTATTATTATAATATTATATATTGGAAGAGCATTCATGATTATTTTAGGCTTAACTTTGCAGTTCTATATTTTATAAATGTTAAGAGTAAAGTGATATATATATTGTAAAGTCAATCGTTTAAGGTTAAGGTCTATACTACAATTTATTTTTATGGTTATTTGTGATTATGTAGGTATTATAATGGAAAAAAATATTTTAATGTATATATATAAACAGTGTTGTTTGATTGAATTATTTCTAAAAAAAAATAGTTTGAAATACTTAGAATGAATCCACATCTCTATCTATACGACGCGACGCCGACGCGCGACGGCGACGGTGCTAATATAATTTTCTCAACAACTAAAAGAAATAAACTTAACTATTTTGCACCATGAGATATAATACTCGTATATATGCTTTATGCGAGTACCACACCCCTTTGAGTTGGGAACAATTATGTACTAAAAAATCAGACTATTATAACAATATTATGTACAGTAGTGAATTGGAGTTTATTTGTAGAACTTCGAACTTAATGATGAATCAAACGGTGATATAAGTCCACGATTTTTTAAATCTGACAGTTGTTTTGGTATATTTAGGGTATTAAGCCAACATACATATGTAGTGTTTAAAACTGTCTGAACATTTTGTTATTCCTCTGTATATTTTGTACCCTTTGTATATTCTCACATGTAAAAAAAGAAAAAAAAGTATATTGTTAAGTGTCTTTGGAACGGGTAACCCCAGTGAGGTTACGTTATTTTTATAGTGAATTATTGTTTACAATGTGAAAAAAAATGAATAAATAAAAAGTTTTTTTTTAAAATCATGGTTTCTTTTAAATACAAAGATATTGATATATTTGCAAAATATAAGATTTTACGTATTAAAATAATGATTTTTCAAAGCAATCAAAGGATTTTAGTTTAATTTTTATAAATTTTTTAATAATTGTCAAGGAAAAATGATTTCTAGCAGGACACAACATTGACATTTCTACTCGTAAATTAGCTTTGTTCCCATAAATTTCACATTCTAATTACATAAAACATTTATAAGACATTTTTTTAAGTCTGGCAAACACCGAATGTACATTTTACACACGTTATAATAAGCACCTTACTTTAAACATTTAGACATTTTAAAAGTTTGAATGCTTCTGATTCTGAAAGCAAACAATCATCAACATAATTCTCGTTATTAGTATACGTTTATACATTACGATTCATATTATAAACTATAGTGCTTTCACAGTAAATTGATTTAGTTATGTACTGTAAACAATTTTTCTACGAATCAGTCACATAAAAGAAAAACCTCAACAGTCTTATATTTAAATGTATACACTGCAAAACGCATAATTTATTTTTCATTTGTTGGAACCTTACGAATAAAACATTAAAGTAAACAAATGATATTTGTACAGTAAAAACACAGGTTGACATGAAAACTATTTCGGGCATATTATTAAATTATTTTAATTATAATACACACCGAAGATCTAAAAAATCTATCCGAATGGAAAATAATAAAACCTACTTACCGCCATTGATTTCAATAACCAATTAAAGGTTAACCCGCACTTCGGCGGCGTGACAAAAATTTGAAGGGCAGCTTTAGTACAATTTGTTTTCAACAAAACAGTAAAAAAAAACTTGCCAACCTTAAGCCTTTCTGAAAAAATTTATCAAAATGTTGTTTCTTGTAAGTTCCGCGTTGCGATAATTTGATCCCCCCTTCAAAAGAGGAAAAGCGGTCTGAATTTTCTTCTTATAAAAGTATTCCCGTATTTTCTTCGTGGATTATGGCACTAAGGTAGTGATTTTTTTATCTGCCGTTTTCGGGTCTACGATAAATAATTTAAAAAAAAACAGGAAGGATACCGAACCAGAAACTTTTATTCTGATACTCATTCTAAAAAAACAACCAAATCGGTTCAGTTTTTGGGTGCGAAAAACGGAACAGGAAACATCGATTTTATCGATTTTAGTTAGAGACAATCAGTCCGATTCGCAGTTGTCTTTTTCGCACAGTATCCGGGAGGCATTTTCGAGAGAGTGACAGAAAAACATTAAAATACATGTTTATCAAAATTGTCCGGTTCCGCGTAACATCTTAACTTATTTATTTATGAAACACCCAGAGGACTTTAACAATAAATATCATGTTTAAAAAATAAATAAAAAGGATAAAGAGCTGAAAGCATGACTATGTAGAGAAGTATGTAGTTTAAGGTATATTCTTTGCAAATAAAACGTTCATATTAGTTTATGTATACTAGTTTTTTTAATATTCTCAAACGGGTACCACTTTCCGGACGACCCTCGTACACCCTAATTACAAAATTATTAAAATGTATAGCTGTCATTATAGATTTGTATTTTTAATAAAAACAAATATTGAGTAAAAATAATTTGATTTTATTTGAACAAAACATGAATACGTACAAAAAAAAACGAACATATTATATGGAATGATAAAAATAATGATCGGCGATTAAATCATGTAAATCAAACCTTTCTTATTTTTGGACAAACTAACTTATTACTTTTGTACAATTTCGCCTACCACGAGAGAGATCTCAGGTTCGATTCCCAACAATTTTACTTCGTAAAATATTGAGTTAAAAATGTGTTAATTTTTACACGGTGATTGAAGACATAATAATTTAATTTTAAATCGAACTTTGTTTGATTTGAAATGTCCGTATTTCTTATTAAAATCGTTTAAACTAATTTGACTGAAATATGTTGTCCCTATATTAGTACCTAGTAGTAGTAGAAAAGTAATTTTATTTTAGGTACCTTTATAAAACATTTAGTTATATTCTTATCAGAAATACTTTAGATAATAAATGTTTTTATATAACTTTATTATATTTTTTTAATGTCGCGATTTCCCAATTGTATAATTTCCTTACTTTTTATCAGAGATAAAAAATAAAAAAAATATCACAAAGGAGAATTTTATTTTGTTTTAAAATTTCAATGACTAAGTAAATATTTTTAGAAATTTAAGCAAATTGATAAAATAAAGAGCGCCGAAAATTAAAAGAACGGTATTTTATTTATAACCGAGGAACATACTCAAATGTCGTTAAAATAAAATAACAATGTAAGGAGCTAATAATTTGAATTTCTGTATTTTTTCGAAATACACTGATATTTCTACGTACTGAAGTATTTTGGTAAGAAAAGACTATTTTTATTTCGAGCTGAAAGAAAAATACTTCTGTTTTCATTTAGCTACCGCTTTTTATGATCTAAAATTGGTAAGTACAAACCTTGATTAACTTATGCCAGTCCGTTTTTGGTTAGTTGCAACTTAAAATAATAAGCCCGCTTATATACGTATATACCGTATGAAATTATCATGATAATCAAATATTAATTCACACCTAATGGTGATTAGGGCACTGTATTGTTAAACTACCCTGTTTCCGGCACTCACCTTCTTTTTATTTCATTATCTTCAATGAGGAAGTTCAGTGGCTTGTAAAATATTATAATAACTCAATTTTTAAAAAATGTATTTGATTTTTTCTATTTAAATGTTTTTTGTTGGCCTTCGAGCCTGGGACCTCGAACATGGTACCATTACACTACGAGGGAGATTTTTCTCCACTGGACATCCTTTTCAGGATTTTTGTCGAGTCATCGAGTCGAAAACACTCGTCAAAGATTCTGGTTCTATTTTTTTACAATCGAAACT